>NC_053489.1:440516291-440596291 GCF_905171775.1 Rana temporaria | reverse complement strand
TCTCACTCACTCTCCTCACGCACTGCACTTCTCACTCACTCTCCTCACGCACTGCACTTCTCACTCACTCTCCTCACTCACTGCACTTCTCACTCACTCACTGCACTTCGCACTCACTCTCCTCACTCACTGCACTCCTCACTTACTCTCCTCACTCACTGCACTCCTCACTCACTCTCCTCACTCACTGCACTTCTCACTCACTCTCCTCACTCCCTCTCCTCACTCACTGCACTTCTCACTCACTCTCCTCACTCACTCTCCTCACTCACTGCACTTCTCACTCACTCTCCTCACTCACTGCACTTCTCACTCTCCTCACTCACTGCACTTCTCACTCACTCACTGCACTTCTCACTCACTCTCCTCACTCACTGCACTTCTCACTCACTCTCCTCACTCACTGCACTTCTCACTCACTCTCCTCACTCACTGCACTTCTCACTCACTCACTGCACTTCTCACTCACTCTCCTCACTCACTCTCCTCACTCACTGCACTTCTCACTCACTCACTGCACTTCTCACTCACTCTCCTCACTCACTGCACTTCTCACTCACTCTCCTCACTCACTGCACTTCTCACTCACTCACTGCACTTCTCACTCACTCTCCTCACTCACTCTCCTCACTCACTGCACTTCTCACTCACTCACTGCACTTCTCACTCACTCTCCTCACGCACTGCACTTCTCACTCACTCACTGCACTTCTCACTCACTCTCCTCACGCACTGCACTTCTCACTCACTCTCCTCATTCACTGCACTTCTCACTCACTCACTGCACTTCTCACTCACTCTCCTCACTCACTGCACTTCTCACTCACTCACTGCACTTCGCACTCACTCTCCTCACTCACTGCACTCCTCACTTACTCTCCTCACTCACTGCACTTCTCACTCACTCTCCTCACGCACTGCACTTCTCACTCACTCTCCTCACGCACTGCACTTCTCACTCACTCTCCTCACTCACTGCACTTCTCACTCACTCACTGCACTTCGCACTCACTCTCCTCACTCACTGCACTCCTCACTTACTCTCCTCACTCACTGCACTCCTCACTCACTCTCCTCACTCACTGCACTTCTCACTCACTCTCCTCACTCCCTCTCCTCACTCACTGCACTTCTCACTCACTCTCCTCACTCACTCTCCTCACTCACTGCACTTCTCACTCACTCTCCTCACGCACTGCACTTCTCACTCACTCTCCTCACTCACTGCATTTCTCACTCACTCTCCTCACTCACTGCACTCCTCACTTACTCTCCTCACTCACTGCACTTCTCACTCACTCTCCTCACGCACTGCACTTCTCACTCACTCTCCTCACGCACTGCACTTCTCACTCACTCTCCTCACTCACTGCACTTCTCACTCACTCACTGCACTTCGCACTCACTCTCCTCACTCACTGCACTCCTCACTTACTCTCCTCACTCACTGCACTCCTCACTCACTCTCCTCACTCACTGCACTTCTCATTCACTCTCCTCACTCCCTCTCCTCACTCACTGCACTTCTCACTCACTCTCCTCACTCACTCTCCTCACTCACTGCACTTCTCACTCACTCTCCTCACGCACTGCACTTCTCACTCACTCTCCTCACTCACTGCATTTCTCACTCACTCACTGCACTTCGCACTCACTCACTGCACTCACTCACTCACTGCACTTCTTACTCACTCACTGCTCTCCTCACTCACTGCACTCCTCACTCACTCTCCTCACTCACTCTCCTCACTCACTGCACTCCTCACTCACTCTCCTCACTCACTGCACTTCTCACTCACTCTCCTCACTCACTGCACTTCTCACTCACTCACTGCACTTCGCACTCACTCTCCTCACTCACTGCACTCCTCACTTACTCTCCTCACTCACTGCACTTCTCACTCACTCTCCTCACGCACTGCACTGCTCACTCACTCTCCTCACGCACTGCACTTCTCACTCACTCTCCTCACTCACTGCACTTCTCACTCACTCACTGCACTTCGCACTCACTCTCCTCACTCACTGCACTCCTCACTTACTCTCCTCACTCACTGCACTCCTCACTCACTCTCCTCACTCACTGCACTTCTCACTCACTCTCCTCACTCCCTCTCCTCACTCACTGCACTTCTCACTCACTCTCCTCACTCACTGCACTTCTCACTCACTCTCCTCACGCACTGCACTTCTCACTCACTCTCCTCACTCACTGCACTTCTCACTCACTCACTGCACTTCGCACTCACTCACTGCACTCACTCACTCACTGCACTTCTTACTCACTCACTGCACTCCTCACTCACTCTCCTCACTCACTCTCCTCACTCACTGCACTCCTCACTCACTCTCCTCACTCACTGCACTACTCACTCACTCTCCTCACGCACTGCACTTCTCACTCACTCTCCTCACGCACTGCACTTCTCACTCACTCACTGCACTTCGCACTCACTCTCCTCACTCACTGCACTCCTCACTTACTCTCCTCACTCACTGCACTTCTCACTCACTCTCCTCACGCACTGCACTTCTCACTCACTCTCCTCACGCACTGCACTTCTCACTCTCCTCACTCACTGCACTTCTCACTCACTCACTGCACTTCGCACTCACTCTCCTCACTCACTGCACTCCTCACTTACTCTCCTCACTCACTGCACTTCTCACTCACTCTCCTCACGCACTGCACTTCTCACTCACTCTCCTCACGCACTGCACTTCTCACTCACTCTCCTCACTCACTGCACTTCTCACTCACTCACTGCACTTCGCACTCACTCTCCTCACTCACTGCACTCCTCACTTACTCTCCTCACTCGCTGCACTTCTCACTCACTCTCCTCACTCACTGCACTCCTCACTCACTCTCCTCACTCACTGCACTTCTCACTCACTCTCCTCACTCCCTTCTCCTCACTCACTGCACTTCTCACTCACTCTCCTCACTCACTCTCCTCACTCACTGCACTCCTCACTTACTCTCCTCACTCACTGCACTCCTCACTCACTCTCCTCACTCACTGCACTTCTCACTCACTCTCCTCACTCCCTCTCCTCACTCACTGCACTTCTCACTCACTCTCCTCACTCACTCTCCTCACTCACTGCACTTCTCACTCACTCTCCTCACGCACTGCACTTCTCACTCACTCTCCTCACTCACTGCACTTCTCACTCACTCACTGCACTTCGCACTCACTCACTGCACTCACTCACTCACTGCACTTCTTACTCACTCACTGCTCTCCTCACTCACTGCACTTCTCACTCACTCACTGCACTTCGCACTCACTCTCCTCACTCACTGCACTCCTCACTTACTCTCCTCACTCACTGCACTCCTCACTCACTCTCCTCACTCACTGCACTTCTCACTCACTCTCCTCACTCCCTCTCCTCACTCACTGCACTTCTCACTCACTCTCCTCACTCACTGCACTTCTCACTCACTCTCCTCACGCACTGCACTTCTCACTCACTCTCCTCACTCACTGCACTTCTCACTCACTCACTGCACTTCGCACTCACTCACTGCACTCACTCACTCACTGCACTTCTTACTCACTCACTGCACTCCTCACTCACTCTCCTCACTCACTCTCCTCACTCACTGCACTCCTCACTCACTCTCCTCACTCACTGCACTACTCACTCACTCTCCTCACGCACTGCACTTCTCACTCACTCTCCTCACGCACTGCACTTCTCACTCACTCACTGCACTTCGCACTCACTCTCCTCACTCACTGCACTCCTCACTTACTCTCCTCACTCACTGCACTTCTCACTCACTCTCCTCACGCACTGCACTTCTCACTGCACTCTCCTCACGCACTGCACTTCTCACTCTCCTCACTCACTGCACTTCTCACTCACTCACTGCACTTCGCACTCACTCTCCTCACTCACTGCACTCCTCACTTACTCTCCTCACTCACTGCACTTCTCACTCACTCTCCTCACGCACTGCACTTCTCACTCACTCTCCTCACGCACTGCACTTCTCACTCACTCTCCTCACTCACTGCACTTCTCACTCACTCACTGCACTTCGCACTCACTCTCCTCACTCACTGCACTCCTCACTTACTCTCCTCACTCGCTGCACTTCTCACTCACTCTCCTCACTCACTGCACTCCTCACTCACTCTCCTCACTCACTGCACTTCTCACTCACTCTCCTCACTCCCTTCTCCTCACTCACTGCACTTCTCACTCACTCTCCTCACTCACTCTCCTCACTCACTGCACTCCTCACTTACTCTCCTCACTCACTGCACTCCTCACTCACTCTCCTCACTCACTGCACTTCTCACTCACTCTCCTCACTCCCTCTCCTCACTCACTGCACTTCTCACTCACTCTCCTCACTCACTCTCCTCACTCACTGCACTTCTCACTCACTCTCCTCACGCACTGCACTTCTCACTCACTCTCCTCACTCACTGCACTTCTCACTCACTCACTGCACTTCGCACTCACTCACTGCACTCACTCACTCACTGCACTTCTTACTCACTCACTGCTCTCCTCACTCACTGCACTCCTCACTCACTCTCCTCACTCACTCTCCTCACTCACTGCACTCCTCACTCACTCTCCTCACTCACTGCACTTCTCACTCACTCTCCTCACGCACTGCACTTCTCACTCACTCTCCTCACGCACTGCACTTCTCACTCACTCACTGCACTTCGCACTCACTCTCCTCACTCACTGCACTCCTCACTTACTCTCCTCACTCACTGCACTTCTCACTCACTCTCCTCACGCACTGCACTTCTCACTCACTCTCCTCACGCACTGCACTTCTCACTCTCCTCACTCACTGCACTTCTCACTCACTCACTGCACTTCGCACTCACTCTCCTCACTCACTCTCCTCACTTACTCTCCTCACTCACTGCACTTCTCACTCACTCTCCTCACGCACTGCACTTCTCACTCACTCTCCTCACGCACTGCACTTCTCACTCACTCTCCTCACTCACTGCACTTCTTACTCACTCACTGCACTTCGCACTCACTCTCCTCACTCACTGCACTCCTCACTTACTCTCCTCACTCGCTGCACTTCTCACTCACTCTCCTCACTCACTGCACTCCTCACTCACTCTCCTCACTCACTGCACTTCTCACTCACTCTCCTCACTCCCTCTCCTCACTCACTGCACTTCTCACTCACTCTCCTCACTCACTCTCCTCACTCACTGCACTTCTCACTCACTCTCCTCACACACTGCACTTCTCACTCACTCTCCTCACTCACTGCACTTCTCACTCACTCACTGCACTTCGCACTCACTCACTGCACTCACTCACTCACTGCACTTCTTACTCACTCACTGCTCTCCTCACTCACTGCACTCCTCACTCACTCTCCTCACTCACTCTCCTCACTCACTGCACTCCTCACTCACTCTCCTCACTCACTCTCCTCACTCACTGCACTCCTCACTCACTCACTGCACTTCGCACTCACTCACTGCACTCACTCACTCACTGCACTTCTTACTCACTCACTGCTCTCCTCACTCACTGCACTCCTCACTCACTCTCCTCACTCACTCTCCTCACTCACTGCACTCCTCACTCACTCTCCTCACTCACTGCACTCCTCACTCACTCTCCTCACTCACTCACTCTCCTCACTCACTGCACTCCTCACTCACTCTCCTCACTCACTCTCCTCACTCACTGCACTCCTCACTCACTCTCCTCACTCACTGCACTCCTCACTCACTGCACTCCTCACTCACTCTCCTCACTCACTGCACTTCTCACTCACTCACTGCACTTCTTACTCACTCACTCACTGCACTCCTCACTCCCTCTCCTCACTCACTGCACTCCTCACTCACTCTCCTCACTCACTGCACTCCTCCGTCTCCTCACTCACTGCACTCCTCACTCACTCTCCTCACTCACTGCACTTCTCACTCACTCACTGCACTTCTTACTCACTCACTCACTGCTCTCCTCACTCACTGCACTCCTCACTCCCTCTCCTCACTCACTGCACTCCTCACTCACTCTCCTCACTCACTGCACTTCTCACTCACTCACTGCACTTCTTACTCACTCACTCACTGCTCTCCTCACTCACTGCACTCCTCACTCCCTCACTCACTGCACTCCTCACTCACTCTCCTCACTCACTGCACTTCTCCCTCACTCACTGCACTCCTCCGTCTCCTCACTCACTGCACTCCTCACTCTCCTCACTCACTGCACTCCTCACTCCCTCTCCTCACTCACTGCACTTCGCACTCACTCTTCTCACTCACTGCACTCCTCACTCACTCACTGCACTCCTCCGTCTCCTCACTCACTGCACTCCTCACTCTCCTCACTCACTGCACTCCTCACTCCCTCTCCTCACTCACTACACTTCTCACTCACTCTACTCACTCACTGTACTCCTCCGTCTCCTCACTCACTGCACTCCTCCGTCTCCTCACTCACTGCACGGTCACCTCACACACTCAGCTCCTACCATGTACACTTCATACAGCTCTCCATCCAGGGACAATGCTCACCATGGCAAACAGGAACTCAGCAGCCACCACACTTGCCCTTCCTCTTCTTCCCCTTTCACGTCACCTTTCTTTTTTTTCTGTAGCACTTTAAAGGGGTTGTAAACCATTCCATACACTCCGGTGATACACAGAGATATAACACCTCCTCCTACATAAGGTGGAGCTGTCCAGCCCTCTCTCCTCTACACTAGAATACCAAAAGTATTGGCCCGTTCATTATGGGCGCTCGGGCGCCGCCCCCCCTTTTCATGCCTCCGGCCCCCTAATCTACATATAGGGCGCCGGACCATGGATTCCAATGGGGGAGGGATGTCAGGAGGGAGGGCTGGACCCCTTAATGTGTCCCTGAAAAGCCCTGAGTCTCAGGCATGCAGTATTTAATTGTTAGCCCCAAGCGCTGCCGAGCTGGGACCATTCTGATCCCGAGCGCCACTGAGCGGGGACCATTCTGACCCTGAGCGCCGCCGAGTGCCCGGCGAGTGACATAGCAGGTCCCGCCTTCTGAAGCCTGCAGCGCTTATGATGGACGTCCCACTGGTCCAATGCCAGGACCGCGGGACGTGTGACGTCCATCATAGGCGCTGCAAGCTCCAGAAGGCGGGAATTACAATGCGGCCGCCGCGTAACATCCCCGCTCGGGCAGGTGGCTCTCCTCTCCTCCTCAGCTCCTCCTGTGATGATGGGCATTGGGCACGCCGGCGCCGCACACAGCGGCTGAGCTGAGGTAGGTCAGTGTATGTATGTCAGTGAGTGTATGTAGGTCAGGTCAGTCAGTGTATGTAGGTCAGTGTATGTAAGTCAGTGCAGGCATGTACTGGCCATCAGGACTACTGGGAGTTTCCTGGAGCCGATCCTCTCTGACAGTGATTGCGATTCCACTCCTGTCAGGAGAAGCAGCTGCCGTCACTTGCTGGAGAAAGAATTAGGCTTTCTGCTCCCTCCAGCCTGCAGGGGGAGATAGACAGCCGGAAGACTTTCCTTCCTCTCTCCCCTTATCACTTGTCACTTATCACATGACTGGAGAGAGGAATAAAAAAAGCGGCCTTCAGAACTGTGAATACATATGGGAGGGGGAGGAGAGGGGGGACACTCTGATGTAAGGGGCTGCTGATAGGACACCCTGATGTAGATGGGACACTCTGATGTAAGGGGCTGCTGATGGGGACACTCTGATGTAAGGGGCTGTTAATGGCACACTCTGATTTAAGGGGGCTGGTAATGGGGACACTCTGATGTAAGGGGCTGCTGATGGGGACACTCTGATGTAAGGGGCTGCTGATGGAGACACTCTGATGTAAGGGGCTGCTGATGGGGACACTCTGATGTAAAGGGACTGGTGATGGGACACTCTGATGTAAAGGGACTGGTGATTGGACACTCTGATGTAAGGTGGTGCTGATGGGACACTCTGATGTAAAGGGGTGCTGATGGGACACTCTGATGTAAGGGGGTGCTGATGGGACACTCTGATGTAAGGGGCTGTTGATGGGACACTCTGATGTAAGGGGCTGTTGATGGGACACTGTGATGTAAGGGAGCTTGTGATGGGACACTCTGATGTAAGGGGCTGTTGATGGGACACTCTGATGTAAGGGGGCTTGTGATGGGACACTGATGTAAGGAGCTGCTGACAGGACACTCTGATGTAAGGGGGTGCTGAAGTGACACTCTGATGTAAGGGGGCTGGCGATGGGACACTCTGATGTAAGGGGGCTGCTGATGGGGACACTCAAAATTTAAGTCCAAAATTTATGGCCACATTTTTGTCCCAGTCTAGCCCTGGGTCAGTGTATGTAGGTCAGTGAGTGTATGTAGGTCAGTGTATATAGGTCAGTCAGTGTATGTAGGTCAGGCAGATCAGTGTATGTAGGTCAGTGTATGTAGGTCAGTGTGTGTAGATCAGTCAGTGTACAGTATGTAGGTCAGGCATGTCAGTGTATGTAGGTCAGGCAGGTCAGTGTATGTAGGTCAGTGTATGTAGGTCAGTGAGTGTATGTAGGTCAGTGTATGTAGGTCAGTGAGTGTATGTAGGTCAGTGTATGTAGGTCAGTGAGTGTATGTAGGTCAGTGTATGTAGGTCCGTGTATGTAGATCAGGCAGGTCAGTGTATGTAGGTCAGTGAGTGTACAGTATGTAGGTCAGGCAGGTTAGTGTATGTAGGTCAGTGAGTGTATGTAGGTCAGTGTATGTAGGTCAGTGAGTGTATGTAGGTCAGTGTATGTAGGTCAGTGAGTGTATGTAGGTCAGTGTATGTAGGTCCGTGTATGTAGATCAGGCAGGTCAGTGTATGTAGGTCAGTGAGTGTACAGTATGTAGGTCAGGCAGGTTAGTGTATGTAGGTCAGTGTATGTAGGTCAGGCAGGTCAGTGTATGTAGGTCAGTGTATGTAGATCAGGCAGGTCAGTGTATGTAGATCAGGCAGGTCAGTGTATGTAGATCAGGCAGGTCAGTGTATGTAGGTCAGTGTATGTAGATCAGGCAGGTCAGTGTATGTAGTTCAGACAGGTCATGGTCAGTGTGTCAGGCAGGTGAGTTTAGTGGTCAGCATTGATGGGCACTGGTAAGCCACACAACCCCACCCCCCCAGCCCAAAAAAAAGCCTACACCACACATCCCCCCCGCCTTGGACTTTGGGCTAAAGCCCCTAGTCTTTTTGCCACCTAGCAATGCCCCTGCAATGGGGGGAGTGTTTTTTGGAAGCACACGATTAGAGCCAGAGGTGGGCTCCGGGTGCACTGTGCCCGAAGCCCACCCAGTTGTGTGAGATAGCAAATTAATATTCGCTATTTTCACACTAAATCTCCTCCCCACCAATCAGGAAATCAGGAAGCAGGTCGTGAGAGCCGCTGCCTGCACCTCTCCAACTAGATGGGGCGCGCCCGCCATATCAGAGCAGCAGGACTTCCCCCAGCGGCTCTAGTGCCACTCCGCCGGCCACCGAGGGGAGTGGTAGTGCCACACCACACCACCTCCCCCCAAAAAAAACACCAGCCACCGCTGGAGTTAGCCCACCTTCCCAATCTTCTGGGAAGGCTTTCCACAAGGTTTAGGAGTGTGTATATGGGAATGTTTGACCATTCTTCTGGAAGCACATTTGTGAGGTCAGGCACTGATGTAGATGAGAAGGCCTGGCTCGCAGTCCTTGCTCTTATTCATCCCAAAGGCGTTCTATCAGGTTGAGGTCAGGACTCTGTGCAGGCCAAGTTCCTCCACCCCAAACTCACTCATCCATGTCTTTGTGGACCTTGTTTGTGCACTGGTGCGTCATCATGTTGGAACAGGAAGGGGCCATCTTCAAACGGTTCCCACAAAGTTGGGAGCATGAAATGAGCATATTGGGGCATCTAATGTAAAATATGATTATATTTTGGTGCCCAGGAGCCATAAATTATTTAAAGAATGCAGCTGTACCTGGGTATACACAGCTCTTAACATAAACATGCCTATGCATACAGACATGTGCACCCTAATACAGACAGTGAACATTTATTTCGATTTTTTTAATAAAGAACTTGATAAAAACTTGCATTGTGTTTTTATTTACTTTTAAACTTTTTGGCTCAATGAGTAGGGGCTTCCTTATTAAAGGGGGCTTCCAGATTCTGATAAGCCCCCTGCCCACAGATACCCACAACCACCAGCCAGGGTTGTGGTGAAGAGTCCCTTGTGTCCATCAACAAGGGGACAAGGTGCTTTGAGGGGGGTTCCCCTTCCCCAAAGCACTCCCATGTTGAGGGCATGTGGTCAGGTATGGTTCAGTAGGGGGGGCATTCGCTAGTCCTTAGGGACTTTCCTGGCCTGCCGCTGCATGCTGGGATAAGCCTCTGGTATGGATTTTGGGGGAACCCAAACTTTTTTTAAGCCCGCTGACAGGTGCTGATGAGTAGGGATGACGCATCCTTAACAATCAATGACTCAGTAGAGATGAGCTTTGAGTTCGAGTCGAGCGTAAGTTTGACTCGAACATCGGGTATTTGCCCGTTCGCCGAACAGCAAAAAAATTTTGGGGTGTTCGCGGCAAATTTGAGTGCCCCATAATGCACTGCAAGACCGCAGTGCATTGCTGTATGATGATTGCTGTATGATAACTGACAAATGCGGGGTCGTGCAATGTTGTACCCAAACAAAATGAATGTCCTTTTTTTCCCACAAATAGAGGTTTTTTTTTTTGGTAGTATTTAATCACCTCTGCGCTATAAACAAAGAAAGAGCAACAATTTGGAAAAAAAGCAATATTTTTTACTTTCTACATATCCCCAAAAAATTAAGTAAAAATCTCTTCCTCAGTTTAGACCAAGATGTATCTTTCTCCATATTTTTTGTAGAAAAAATTACAGTAAGCGCATATTGATTGTTTTTTTATTAGTAATGGCGGCGATCTGCGTTTTTTTTCATGATTACAACATAATGGCGAACACATCAGATACTTTTGACACTTTTTTGAGACCCGTTACATCTATATAGCGATCAGTGCTATAAAAATGCACTGATTACTGTATAAATGACACGGGAAGGGGTTAACACTAGTGGTGATCAAGGGGTTAAATATGTTCCCTGGAAGGTGTTGCTAACTGTGGGGGCAGTGTACTGACTGGAGGAGGAGAGAGATCACTGTTCCTGATCACTAGGAACAGACGATCTCTCTCTTTACTCCCCTGACAGAACAGGGATCTGTTTGTTTACCTTGACAGATCCCTGTTCTTGCTCTCTGTGAAGCAATCGCAGGTGGCTCCGGCGCCGTGCATGCGCCCACTGTATCTATTGCACAAACCGATGTACAGCTACAGCGATTCACGCAATAGAGCCAACCTGCCACAGTATAATGATGGTGGCTGATAGGCAAGTGGTTAAAGGACTTAATTGAGATCTTTATGTCTTAACTTACGTGTTATAGGAAGGAGGGAGAGAGCAAATTATTTACTGCTTTGCATCCATGCCCCTCATCAAGCTAAAGATACAGCCGAAGAGCGAACATTATGGGTTTAAGATTTTTAAATGTATGCGAAAAGTAGAAAAAATGCCTCTGGCGCCGAACTGGTTATATTTTTCACCAATTATACTGTACCATTTAAATTTGCTTTGCTTTGTCACGATATAGTTAACTGTCGTATTATAGACCAGAGTTCACCCTACTTAGTTCATCATCTATATATTGTTCATGTGCCTACCTATCCGTTTATGAATTGTATTGACCTGCCTTGATATTATATACTTATTTTATCTACCATTTAGCTGCTTGTGGCCTTTTTTCTGTTCAATACCTACAGAGTGGTAGCATACTAACACTTAGGTTACACATGTGTGAGCACCCTACAATCTATAACCAGGTGTGTCAGTGGGGACCAAGCACCTTAAAGATTTGTGACAGAACAGAGAACTCCTAATTTCAGGTGGCGCCTGCGGGGGTAAACACTACATTTGGGGACTTTTTAGGGATATATATGTTCTGCAAGCAAGTGACCAAAAACAAAGAGCCAGAGACAGCTGAGGAGTAAAATGGCTGCTGGGAGAAGAATGAGAAGTGACGGATGTCATAAAGAGACACAGGGTATTTGAAAGTCTGTGAGCTCCAGCTCCAGCCTCAGAACCTGAAATGAGACAAACCTGGCTACAACATGGCAGAATGCTTGGAAGATCTCAGAGAATTATGTTGAAGAGTGGAGAACTGTGCAGAGCTGATCTACTACTTTAAATACACATATTAAGGAGAGGGAGAGTTGCTGTTAGTCTTTGTCAAACCTCTAGACAAGATCCTTTGTGAAGTCATTATGAACAAGGCTTTACTGACAAAGGGTCGGAAAAGAGTGCAACTATTAGATCCAATAATGTTCATGCTTTGAGCAAAAGACCAGAATGACCCTCTGACCTGCTCCCAACTAATGAAGACAATTCAGGAGGAAGCATTGATTACCACCAAGACTGGTAGTGTGAAACTTCAAAAGGGCGTAAGCCAGGTGCTGTGGTCTACAATACTCAAGTTGACATTCAATTGTTCTGTAGCAGGGCAGTCCTAAAACGCTTGATACTCTAGTTGTCCTCCCAGAGCTAAAATGAACTCAGTGCTAGCGGGGAAGAACACTGATCTCTTCTCTTGCAGCAGTGAGGAGACTGCTCTCTTCTCTTGCAACAAGAAATTACTTGATAGCTGAAAGTCCCAGCGGAATTATTAGGGAAGTTGTGGTGTCTAAACAGAGGCGAGAAGATACTGCAGCCAGCTTCAGTCAAATTCAGCTGGGATCAACCTAAGCCCTTTGTTGTCCTTGAAGCCGGTTATCTGGGAAAGTATACAGGGGTGGAGTTGATCCCGGAATTAGTGCTGACCAGGGATTTGCAACAAACTCATGGAAAGATTTCCGTCATTGTTTGCAGCATTATTGACTCTCTAATATAGTTACGGGCCCGAATGCTGATAGGACAGGTGAATCCAGCTACCCCTGTTTTACCATCCAGTGGAGAGGTTCTACCCAGAGAACACCAGGGCTCAAGTCCTGCGGGGAAACACGTGGGAACAGAGTTCCTGCACTTTTTTCACAGCAGGAACGCAGTTCCCTTTGCAGGACTAGAGCAGCTGAGAGCAGCCGAGCTGCCCGTGCCAATCCTTCACTAAGCGGCGATGCCCAGCTCGAGTCACTGTCAGGGGCAGGCGAACCTTAGTAATCCTTTATGTTACTGGTTCCTGTATATGGATTCATCGGGTAGTGTGCGGGTATTCCGTCACTTCCTCGATGCCGCAATGTCTCCTGAGAGCTTTTGTCATTGTTCCCAGGAGACATTGCGGAGGTCTGCCGCGAGTTATCGCGGGATTTAGAAAGAACATGCGGTTTAGTAATTATGCATATGAGCGTATCATATTTTTTTTTTTTGGTGGGGGAGTGGATCTTGGGTGGGAGTTCCCACACTTTTTTCCCCAGGACTTGACCCCTGGAGAACACCCCATTCTCACCTGAATGGAGGGAGAGAGAAAGCCCAACTCCTGAGATGGTGGAAAATGTTCCCGTCAGGAAAACTGCCATGACAGCTTTTGTCTGGGAAAACGCTCCATTGCAGTTTTCCCGACAGGAAAACCGCCGTGAATCCCGGCGGGAAAAATGTTCTCTTTTTTCCCGCCGGGATTCCCGGTGGTTTTTAAACTGGCAGTTTCCCCATGGGAAACACTGCGGTTTCCCGACCAAAGCTCTCATGGCAGTTTTCCTGTCGGTAAAACCATCCGTGTGTAGGGGAAAAGCTACCGAGCAGGTTCTCGGTTTTCCCCTCTGTTTTCCCGGCGGACTTTTTACTGCCGGGAAAAAACGATCATGTGTACAAGGCATAAGAGTGATTTCGTTATGGGGCGTGTTGTGCCCTAAACGGAATTTGCCATCAGGAAAACAAGCCATTCAGGGAAAGAGCCCAAAGGATCCCATCGAGTGACCTGGAAGATCACCATGACCAACTGGCTGAATGAAAGAGAATGTGCAATCATATAAATAAATGAAACGTCTTTTTGGCATTGCAATAAAGTAAAAAAAAGTAGACAATGCCTTGCATTGTAGCATTTGTAACAATGCAAGGCACTGCCTACACATTGGACAGCAGCCCACATGCTAAAACAGAATAGTGTGAGCCCTTGGGCTATTGTGTATAAGCCCTCAAAAAATGCTATTTTTTAAATACACTTCTACATTATAAAGGTGGCCTTTGGCCTCAGATGATTGACACGTACAGTAGGCACCATCTGACTATCTGGGGAGGTCTATGGGCAGAACTTTTTGCATAAGCATGCATCCTCTGGTTGCTGAAACATGAATGCTTATGCCTAGAAAGCAGGGATGGTGGGAGGTAGTGCCTCTCAGTGCCAGTTTATCTTGGAAGAAATCAGAAAAGATTTTAAAACCTGTGCCAAGTATATTGCCTCTGCAAAAAGTAAAAGTTAAAAAATGAAGATGTTCTACCTTAAAATAATCCAGCATTTCGACAAGTAAAACAATTCACGTATATTTAATTCAAATGTGTATTTGGCTATTTGCCCAGAGGTCTGCTTTAATGGTTTTTATTTTATTTGTTTAATGGTTTAGACAGAAGCATACGAATAAGTATCTTATAAAATCAGACCAGAGTTTCTTTTTGTATTAAAGTGTATATTTTAGGTCGTATTAGGGCCACCAGGAGAAGCACACAAGCATATTTTGGATTTTGTTTATAACCAGTCACTCATGTGTCCACAGCTAAATTTATCTAACTGCTGCTATAAGTTCCGCTTGCAGTGGCATTTAGAACGTACTAATATGGTTCATTCATACAGGCAATCTGTCATGTTGCATTCCTTTAGGAAACACTAAAAAAAGAAGCCAGCTGAATGCTATGCTGGCTCTGCATCACCTCTGCAGTATATTCGGAGCAGTGGATATCGCAGCTATGAAAGTGAACAATTAAAGTCATAGGCCCGGATTCAGATACATTTTCCATTTTCGTATCTATCGGCGGGCGTAGCGTATCTCAGATACACTACGCTGCCGCAACCTAGGGTGCAAGTTCCGTATTCAGAAAGAACTTGCGCCCTAAGTTACGGCGGCGTAGTGTAAATGTGTCGGCGCAAGCCCGCCTAATTCAAATGTGGATGATGTGGGCGTGTTTTATTTAAATTACTTGTGACCCCATGTAATTGACGTTTCTTACGAACGGCGCATGCGCCGTCCGTGAACGTTTCCAAGTGCGCATGCTCCAAATTACGCCGCAAACTGTCAATGCTTTCGACGTGAGCGTAACTTACGTACAGTCCTATTCGCAAACGACTTACGCAAACAACGTAAAATACGACGCTGTTCGTTCGTTTCCGACGTCCATACCTAACATGACTTACCCCTGCTTTATGAGGGGTAACTTTATACCGGAAAAAGCCTTATGTAAACGACGTAAAAAAATGCGCCGGGCGGATGTAAGTTTCTGAATCGGCGTATCTACCTAATTTACATATTTGACGCGGAAGTCTAGGGAAGCGCCCCTAGCGGTCAGCGTAAATATTGCACCCTAAGATACGCCGCTCGTAATTAGGCAACATTAAGGCGTATCTGATTCTATGAATCAGACGCCGAGATGCAACGTCCCGCACTCAGAGTTACGCCGGCGTATCTGGAGATACGCCGTCGTAACTGCTTTCTGAATCCGGGCCATAGCATAGAAATCTATGGTGTGACATCATTTCCCACAGTTTAGGCTCAATTTCAAATAAGTCAAATCTAAGCAATACTATGAAGCTGAGTTACCAAAAGCTCATTCACATTTGTGCAGTGACTGTGTTTATCTGCACTGGAAAAACACAATTCTCTGCAAGGGCACACAGAAAACAATTGTTTTCTATGTGCCTTGTTCACATTACAATTGAGCGCCTAGGTGCCACGTAGTGCAGTGTGGAAAAATGCATACTGTATGTCCATGTACTGTCTGTTTCTACTCACCGCAAAGCTACAGTGCACAGAAATTAATAAGATGGAATTTTGACATTTTAACCACTTCAGCCCCGGACCATATTGCTGGTCAATGACCGGGCTCCTTTTTGCGATTCGGCACTGCGTCATTTAACTGACAATTGCGCGGTCGTGCGACGTGGCTCCCAAACAAAATTGGCGTCCTTTTTTCCCCACAAATAGAGCTTTCTTTTGGTGGTATTTGATCGCCTCTGCGGTTTTTATTATTTGCGCTATAAACAAAAATAGAGCGACAATTTTGAAAAAAAATGAATATTTTTTACTTTTTGCTGTAATAAATATCCCCAAAAATGTAGGCCAATACGTATTCTTCTACATGTTTTTCGTAAAAAAAAACGCAATAAGCATTTATTGATTGGTTTGCGCAAAAGTTATAGCGTCTACAAAATAGGGGATAGTTTTATGGCATTTTTATTAATATTTTTTTTTTACTAGTAATGGCGGCGATCAGCGATTTTTATCGGTACTGCGACCTTATGGCGGACACTTCGGACACGTTTGACACATTTTTGGGACCATTGGCATTTTTATAGCGATCAGTGCTATAAAAATACATTGATTACTATACAAATGCCACTGGCAGGGAAGGGGTTAACACTAGGGGGCGAGGAAGGGGTTAATTATGTTCCCTGTGTGTGTTCTAACTGAAGGGGGGGTGGGACTGACATGGGGAAATGACTGATCGCTGTTCATACATTGTAGGACTGGGAGCTGTGTGTTCTCTGTAACGAGCGATCGCGGTTGCCAGGCGGTGATCGCGCCCGCCGGGCACGCACGTCAGAAACCAGGGGCAAGCGGGGCGCTCCTATTGGCTGAAATGGGAGATGACGTATAGCTACGTGATCTCGCGCAGCCGAGCCGACCTGCCGCCGTATAACTGCGGCGGCTGGTCGGCTAGTGGTTAATAAATTTCCTGAGGGGACCAAGTTGTAGTAAAAAAGCCAGTAGTGGCAACAAAAGTCTGGAGCATATTGTTATGGTTCAAGCAGAACAGAAAAAAAGTTGGCAAGGAAAAACTTTTCTCTACAGAGTCGCTGATATCCGGTTGCCCACTGCTGCACAACATAGAATTTCCTTCATAATCCCAAACACAGAAAAGCAGCCCTTGGTTTGTGTTTTTTTGCCCAGTGTTACAACAAATAGAACTTCAGGGACAACTTCCTCCCTATTTTCATTCCTCTTCTCGCTTCCTCCTGCACACACTTGGTTCCTTTATGTACAGCTCCTGCTGATCCACCTCTTGGGGGACTAACAGTATTAGCTAGTTCAGCAAAGGCCCATTACAGGCAAGGACTTGCAGCTCCTTTGGCACCGTAACATGAATGGAGTGAACAGCAAAACACACTTCCTTCTGCCTACCTGTGGTTACAGATACCAGTTCCACTTGCTTGCAGAATGCTGGCCCACCTTGCTGCCACCAGCTGCACCTGGCTGTTTTCCTTCCTAGTCCTCCTGACTTGCTCTCTGCCCCAGTCCTGCCCGACTAACACATGCACATGTGGATTCCCCAGGGCACTGTTGGATGAAGACTTAAAGGGGTTGTAAAGGTAAAAGTTTTTTCACCTTAATGCATTCTATGCATCTCATCAATGCTTTCTATGCATCTCAGCATTAGCGGCCCCCCCGAGCCCTTGTTTACTTACCTGACCCTTCAAAAGTCCTGCGCCGTGAACGCATAGGCTTCTCGGTCGGCTTCTCAGCTCATTCATTGGTTGATTGAAACAGCGCAGCCATTGGCTGGTGCTGCTGTCAATCACATCCAATGACGCGGCACGCCGGGGGCGGGGCCGAGTGATACAGTGAGTGGCTATGGCCACCGGCTGTATCAAAGGAGCGCGCCCGCAAGAACTCATCACCATGCGAGCTCGCTTGCATGAAGGTGATGGGTTCTTGTGAGGGGGAGCAGAGACAGCCGCGGAGGGACCCCAGAAGACCAGGTTCAGGGCCACTCTGTGCAAAACGAGCTGCACAGTGAAGGTAAGTATAACATGTTTGTTATTTAAAAAAAAAAAATTCTCTTTACAACCCCTTTAATACACCACTGTCTTCAAGAGAGATCTACTACAAATGACAGTCTCGCACCTTCTCTGCCCTGCATCGTGATGATCTCTCTGTCTCTCCTTGCTCTCTCCGCTGCCTCTCCAGCTTGAATCCCTCCAACTGCCTCCTGTAGTGGGATCCTTTCAGGCCAGCCTCCTAAGCTGCAGCCCGAGGAAACCCCCTCTTTGGTGTTGGTCCCTTAACCACTTCCATACCAGGCACTTATACACCTTCCTGCCCAAGCCAATTTTCAGCTTTCAGCACTGTCGCAATTTGAATGACAATTGCGCGGTCATGCTACACTTTACCCAAACAAATTTTTTATCATTTTTTCCCACAAATAGAGCTTTCTTTTGATGGTATTTGATCACCTCTGCGATTTTTATTTTTTGCGCAACAAATAAAAAAAGAGCACATTTTTTTCTTTGTTTCTGTTAATTTAGTTTGTAAATAAGTACTTTTTCTTCTTCAATGACGGGCACTGATATGGCTGCACAGACGGGCACTGATATGGCTGAACTGACGGCACTGATAAGTGGCACTGACGGGCACTGATGGGCACCAATAAGGCGGCACTGATGATGGGCACTGATTATGGGCACTGATAGGCGGCACTGATGGGCACTGATAGGTGGCACTGGTATTCGACACTGATGGGCACTCATAGGCGGCACTGATGGGCATTCATAGGCGGCACTGATGGGCACTCATAGCTGGCACTGATGGGCACTCATAGCTGGCACTGATGGGTACTTATGGGTGGCACTGATAGGTGGCATGGACGGGCACTGATGGGCACAGATGGGCACGGATGAGCACTGATAGGTGGCACTGATGGACACTGGTGGGTGGCATTGCTGGGCATCACCAATTTGTTTGTGCCATGCTGGTGCCAGTCAGTGCCCATTTGTGAGCACTGATTGCCATATGTTATGCATACATTTGTACATGTGGATGACCATGGGGACTTACCTGGCCATCCACATGTTGGGTGCTTCCCTGGTGGTCCTGGGCAGCATCCTGGTGGTCCAGTGTGGGCATCCAAGGGGGGATGCGCTACTAAACAATCAGCGCAAACCCCCCCTGTCAGGAGAGCCGGCGCTCGGCTCTCCTCTACTCGCATCTGTCAGGCCTCGTACACACGACCAGTTTCCTCGGCAGAATTCAGCTTCCGACCGAGTTTCTGGCTGAATTCTGCCGAGAAACCCGGCCGTGTGTACACTTTCGGCCGAGGAAGCCGACGAGGACCTCGGCGAGGAAATAGAGAACATGTTCTCTATTTCCTCGTTGTTCTATGGGAGCTCTCGGCCCGCCGAGCTCCTCGGCGGCTTCAGGGCTGAACTGGCCGAGGAACTCGATGTGTTTGGCACGTCGAGTTCCTCGGCCGTGTGTACGAGGCCTCAGACCCGAGTGAGGAAGAGCCGATCAATGGCTCTTCCTGTTTACATCGTGATCAGCCGTGATTGGACACGGCTGACCACGTGGTAAAGAGTCTCCGCCGGAGGCTCTTTACTGAGATCGGTGTTGTGGTGTGTCAGACTGACACACCACACCACCGATCGGCGTGATGCGCGCCCCCACGGGCGTGCGGCGGCTGTTATCCTGCTGGACGTCAATAGACGGGCTATTGACCGGGCAGGAAGTGGTTAAGGGCCACTGACAGCCTCTCCTCAACATTGCCACTCAATCTTCCACTGACCACCCCTGCTGGCATGGCCCATTTCTATTTATGGGTTATCCCATTTCCTTGCCAGACCTACTCCTGGGGATTGGCTGAGAGACCATACATATTCAAAGCAGCCCCTCCTCACCTCCACCTACTAGTTCCAGAATGTTCTCTAACTTTCCAGATGCCAAAGGGGAGGCACCAGAAGACTGCCAGTATGAGTCATCCAGCCCTGACCGCTAATAACCCTGACCCAGATTTAGTGAAAATGCTTTTTCCTACACTTCTAGTAGCACACACTAGAGGGTGCTACATTGGGGAGATTATGGTGTAACGTGACACCAATCTTGCCATGAGTGGCACATGTCAGAACATTCATTTTTACTGGGTTATCAACAAGCCCTTAGCACACAGAAAAATGTACCTACACTATTTTTTGGGTGGCATTCAGAATGATTGGAAGAGCAACACACATATACCTGCACAGTACTGCCAAACAAAAGTGTTAGGGCACACAAATGCATACAGATATGATTTTTTACTTCTACTTTACTACTAAGTACTACTACTTCCATTAGTAATCCACCAGCAAAACAGCTGTTATCATGTCTGCACCTAACCTACTGTACGTGATTTCTAGAAATAAACTTTAAGACCCGGTTCACACTGATGCAAGTTCATAACGAATGTGATGCATGTCATCCATAAAGTCATTGTTTTCAATGACAGTTGCTCACATACATGCATTGTGATTCCTCTACGAATGCAATGGAAAAAAAAGGGTCTTGTGCGAGTTTACAGCGTTGCTTTGCAAATTTAGTCTCCATAGACATCAATGTAAATCATTCAGGAATCGCATTGATGGTTCACATATGTGCGAATTCCACCACACTACGCTCAACGAAAAACAGGAAATACACAGGAAGTTAACACCTTTTTCTTTTACATTATGATTCCATTGGCTAGAACATCAATTGCAGAATGTCCAACTCCTGAAATTCTTGGTAAAATCGCAGTAAATTTGCGGGAAAATCGCGGTAAATTCGCACCTCATACTGGACAAAAAAACTGAAAAAATTTGCAGTGCAGCAATGTGAACCGAGCCTAATGGACTTAGTGAAGCCTCGTACACAAGACGGAGGAACTCGACGGGCGAAACACATAGTTTTCCTCGTCGAGTTCCTTGTTAGGCTGTCGAGGAACTCGACAAGGCAAGTTTCTCCATTCCCGTCGAAGAAATAGAGAACTTGCTCTCTTTTTGGCTCGTCGAGTTTCTCAACAGTTTCCTCAACGAAAATGTACACACGACCGGTTTCCTCGGCAAAAAAATATCTCCCAGCAAGTTTCTTGCTGGTTTTTGGTCGTGTGTACGAGGCCTTACACTTAAATGGACCTTCATACAAAAGTAAAAGGTTTCAGGAATTACAGCATATAGAAGGCCAGGAGCTTAGCACCAGTCATCACCTACAACTAAATGGAATGAATGAGCCAGCGATATGTATTTAGCACTGCAGATAACTGGAATTAGATCGTACATTCATACTATACACCAATTTTGTGAACAGTAAATGCCTACAGCGAAAATTATGGAAGTAACATAAGTAGTGGTTGAACTTTGTAAATAGCTGATCTATTGGAACCCATTTGATTTTAAAATATTCTTGCACATAAGTAAATGCTACCAATCAAGAATCAAGAGTTATTGTTTTACTTGTAATACTGTTTACCAATGCATTGGAGATAACAAGTAAAATTCATGAAACTCAGGATTGGGATAATTTAGTTCACACTAGACTCCAATCAGCCACAATCACATATATCCTCCTATTACAATCGACTTTATTTCACTATGCCATTTGTTTATCTCTTTATTATAGGTATAATTCATGCTCCTTTGTGTCATTTTTTAAAGGTATATTATAAGAAACTGCAATAATGCAAGACAGCGACAGCCCAAGGTATAAGCAAAATAAACAGCTGATTTGGGCCACTACAGCCATCAGGGGGCCCAAAGGAGCTGGAGAGAATGTATTATATTAATCCATCAAAAGGCACATTTTCTAAATCAAATAAATGAACGGAATGGAAATAAGTGTACACCACTGTGTATATTGCATCAGTGTAAATACTGCTTGTCAGGCACTCGGTGTGGCAGCTTAGACATGAGATTTTCTGTTTAAAGTGTATGTAACAATGAACTTCTCTTGTTTATTGACCGTTGACCCCTTAAATATACCCTTGAATGTGTTTTTTGTTATATATCGGATCATAAGTTTAAAAAAATAGCTATTGATCTTGCTGGAAATCTTGTGAGCTTTCTGCCTGTGCTGACACAGAAGAGTGAATGATTGTTGTCATCCTAGGATTGGAAAAATTTAACTGGCAAGGAAAAGCAAGCCAAAAAAAGAAAAAAGAAAAGAAATGTGGCAACTACATTTAAGAACTGAGAAGTTGTAATATTTCCTATTTTTATTTTTGAGTTTATATACGCTTTAAAGTATCAGGAAGAGCAGTCAAAGGTATCTGCCTAGGAATGGGGTTTAGGGATGTTGGCGCTGCTTAGGTTGGTTGGTGAATATCCACGAGATGTCCTGTGTATTGTAAATTAATTGTAGGGAAACTTCAGAATACTAGGAGAGACCAATGAGGATGAGTCTCCTAGACCTGTGCGTTATTATGGCCGAACGTCCAGGTACTGTCCCCTGTTAATGCTTGTGTTCAACACTGGTGACCCAATGATCTGTTGGTTCTTCCAGTGGGAATATTACATTTATATCCAAGGGGTGGGAAGGTAGCCAATAATATTAAATCTCTGAGCTAGCAACACTATGTAATTGATTCCAATGTGTAGCCTCAAAATATGATGTGCGATGAGTGCACAGATCCAGTTAATGGGTACAAGATGTAAGACCTCCGCAATTGTTTATAAAATAAAAAGAGATTAATTTTTTGTAATAAATGTGTAATATGGTTAGGTGTTCCCCGTGACACCGTGCGTTAAGTGATATTGCAATACTATACTGTGGTTTAGATAAATGATCAAAAAATAAATGAAAATAATTAAAGATGCATAGTCCAGGACCCTGTGCAGGTAAGCAAGGTACGTTGTGTTATAAAAGCTCCCGTGTAAGTCTGCTCTAACAAAGAGCGTGTATATAAAGGTAGGTAACTGGACAAAATATAAAATAGAGTAAAATAACACCAAAAATTGAGACCGACAGTAAGAGTCGTCGGGTAATAAGCAGAATTATGTGCAAAACATCAAAAAAATTGTTAAATGTATGTGTGAAAAAATGTGTATATCTTATTGATATATATTACCTATATAGTGAAATTCCAAATAATTTTGGAGAGAAACATCAAAAAATAAATAGGTATAAAAATAAAAAATGATATACACCGTCCAGGCTAGACCATATATGAATGAAAAATAAATAAATAAGTGGAAATAAACATTCTGTGAACCCTCATTGGGTGGTTGCTACAAGTTCTCTTAGTTAGTCAATGTCTCATGAGCTAATCAGAAAAAGGAAAACCAATGTGGAAACAATGTAGCACTGATGACAGAGTATATGTAGGAAAAATAGTGACTTCTTGTGATTTTCTTCCTGATGCTTTTTGGCGTGACTTTTGTGCTCCCCCTGTTGTGTCCCCACTCACCAGATGTTGGCACCCCTCAGGGCAAAAGGCAATGGTGGTGGTACCTCGTCGTCAGTTGATGCGCTGGTTTTTAATTGTATAGCATAGGAGAAATCCTTCTCACCTCTCCAGAGGGGGGGGGGGGGGGGAAATCCAATCAGCTTCCAGGTGTCCAGAGGATGGCAATCACAAAAGAAAAAAAGAAAGGATCCACATAGTGTGACACCGTAATTTGCTGAAAAAAGACCACTGTCTTTATTTAAAAATATATATCTATAAGTATCTTCTCTGCTGATTACAGATGGTTTAAACAAACCAAGCACCAATCCCAAACAGCATGGGTTAACTGCAGGTATCAACAGGGCATGGTTTTTATAACCGGATCCCAACGAAGATAAATTAGAAAAAGAAAAAAGAAAAAAAGTAGTAAAAAAAGGGGACCGTTCAAGAAACAAAATTACATAAATTAAAAAGGTTAAAAAAATATAATGAGCCACAAAGGCACAGTTAGCCCTATTGTCCGTTTATGCTCACGAGCTAAGAGCGATGCCTGTGTTTCACAGTAGCCGCCTTGCAACAGCAAAGGCGTCCGTGACTTTCCGTACAGGTGATTTGTGGCTCGGAGGATAACGCAGCTGTCAGCTAGGAGGGCGTGCGTACGTGCGTGCTTGTCTAGGTCACCTGACGCGTTTCGTCGTATGACGTTATCAAAGGTGATTCAAGCAACAGACGTACGGTGTTAATTTTTATGCACGGCATTGGATGTGTCCCGCCTTCAAAGGGGATGTTTAGTTCTGGCTATACAATTACTTGCAGCCCATAAGCCTCCCATCCTTTAACCCTTGGTTGGATCCAATTATAATAAGGGGATTGACACAGCCGGTGCCGGAGATAAGAAATGCTCTACCTGTTAAAAGTTATAATGGCATAACATACCACCTTATCTTAACAGCATGGTGGATTGATACTACCGCAATGTAACAGATACATATCACAAATGCCAGAATATATACATATGCACCAACGTTTGTAAAAAGTTAAAATCGAATCTTTTACCTATTAGATTATTGGTGCTACAGCACTACAATTATGTGTCCTAAGTGATATAATTCATTAAAGTGTAGGATTATACATATGCACAAAAATAAATAAAAAAATGTAATATAAGAATATATATGTATAGATAGAAGTGTTGGTAGTGTGCATTCCTTGATTTTAAGACTTTCAAAGAAATTTTTTTGTTATATGATGCAAGAATATTTTCCAATTACAGGACGTGTGTAAGAGTGATTTCTAATTAACTTGTGTGACGAGAGTCAGAGTGTAAGAGAGGGGATACTGTGTCTCGTTTCATAAATATCAAATACTGTGAATCCTTATATACCCACGGAGGGCATAGATGGGAAAAAAAGGGGATCATATTCCCCCGAGGGAACCCCCATTCACTGTTATATTACCATGATTAGGTGATCCCCTTGTTAGGGTGATCTGCAAGTTTTTCATCCCTGCAGTGTTGGTAAGATGAGGGAAAACCCCCTTTGAGGCAAGGAGGGAGGTTGCTTAGACCTCCCTAAAATAAATGTATAGGGGGTGCACAATGGATTAATGAGCGAGTATTTAAAAAAACATGATTAAATATATATATAGTACAAACTATAAACAAGGATGTGAATAGCGCCTATCGCTTTTACCCATTCACACGAAACATAGTTGTTGTGTTCTATAGGTGAGGCCTATCAACTGATTGGTGTAGTGAAAATTGCTGTAAGTGAGAGCTGGCCCGTTTCCTGTCATATCTATTCCTCCCCAATAAGAATATTGATGTTGTTTCTGTTGCAAGATGTGGTAGTTTTATGTGTAGGGGTAGGATGTATCCTGGATCAAGGATTCAAACTCACCCTTGTTAGATTTGGGTGATTAGAGGAAGTTAGTTTTTTGGTTTTTGTTCCATATATTTAATCTTTGTATGTAATAGCCTATGAATTTAGTCTGAAGGCAAAGGTCGATGGATTTGAATTCATCTGTTGGTTCGGTTTGCTATGGTTAGAGGGTGTTCATGGCGGGCTATTATTAAGGATGGTAACCTGGGAGACAAAAAGTTTTTTTATATACAAAAACTTTTTTTCTGATCTCTATGGGGCATCTAGTAGTAGGTGTTTTATCATTAAAAATTGGAAATGAAACAATTCAAGTCTATGTCCAGATTAAGGCCTCTGGGAGCAAGGGATCCCATCTTATGTATCCATCTTGTTTCATTCTGTGATACTTGTACTTGTTTATTGCCACCTCGCCAATGGTCCTTGATGATGTCAATCCCAAAGAATGTCATACAGGTGGGGTCTTTATTGTGTTTCTCTGCGAAATGCCTCGAAAGACTATGTTTGGGAAAGCCTTTTCTTATGTTCCTGATGTGCTCTCGAACTCTTACATGCAGAGCCCTGGTGGTGCGGCCTATGTATTGCAGGTGGCATGGGCACTCAATGACGTAGGTTACGTGTGTGCTGTTGCACGTAATTAATTCCTTTATCTGGTATTCCTGGTTATACACTGTGGATTTGAAAGTGGTTTTCCTCCGGGGTTGCGGTCTGTTGGTTCTACAGGGCAGGCAGCGTTGGCACCTATAGAAGCCTTTAAGGTCTGGACAAATATTGATGTTCTGTGGGGGATCCAGTACATTATGTACAAGGTGTGTCCTTAAAGTAGGAGCTCTGCGATAGATGAACTTGGGGCGGGGTGGAAGAATGTTGGATAATGTTCTGTCTTCTCTGAGTATGGGCCAATACTTTCTAATAATCTTCTCCACTTGTTGGTACTGGTTATTGAATCCAGTAATAAAAGATAAGTCTATGTTGGATGCAGTTGTTGGTTTCTTTTTCTTCAACAATGTTTCTCTATCCATAAGTCTGATGGTGTTCTTTAGTTTGGTTAACAGTTCTTTTTTGTAACCCTTTTCAAGGAATCTCTTTATGAGTACTTCTGCTTGTATATCAAAGTCTTCCAGTCGTCGGCAGTTTCTCCTGACCCTCAGCAATTGTCCTTTGGGGATATTGCCTATCCACTGTGGGTGGTGGCAGCTAGAGGTGGATATGTATCCGTTTCTGTCGGTTTTTTTGAAGAATGTTCTTGTGCAGAGTTCACCATTGTGTTTGAAGATCTGTAGATCTAAATAATCAACAGATTGGTTATGCCAGCTCCCCGTGAAGGTTATCCCAAACCTGTTGTTGTTTAGTTCCTCTATAAAGGTTTTCAGACTGTCTTCTGTCCCATCCCAGAGAATGATCAGATCATCTATATATCTTCTGTAGTGTCGAAGCTGGGGTATATTCTGTCCATATATATGTTCCGCCTCCCACATGTCCATAAACAAATTAGCGACACTTGGGGCGTAGCGAGCCCCCATCGCTACGCCCTTTTTCTGTACATAAAACTGTTTCTTGTACCAGAAATGATTGTTGGCCATAGCCATCTTCAGGCCCTCTAGTATGAATGCAATTTGTTCCTGCTTCATTTCAGTGAGTTCATGTAGTGCCTTTTCAACGCCTTTTAGTCCATCTTGTTGCCTAATGCTTGTATATAACGAGTCTACGTCTATTGTTGCCAGCAATAAGTTGTCGGTGTCTTTCATTTTTCCTAGTTCTACCATTAATTGGGTCCCGTCCTTCAGGTGGGATCTACCTTTGGTTACCATTGGTTTGAGGAATTTATCCAAGTATTCTCCTAATCGCGAGAAAATGGAGTTTATACCGCTCACGATCGGTCTTCCTGGCGGTTTCTGTAGACGTTTATGAATTTTGGGCACCTGGTATATGACTGGTGTCTTTGTGGATTTAGATATTAAATATTTGGCCTCCTTAGCGTTTAGAATCCCCAGTCTTACTCCTTTTTGGACATATCGAGATAGTTGTTTTTTATATGTAGGTCCAGGGTTCTTTTTTAGCTTTACATATGTGTCTGGTACATTTAACAAATTCTCCATTTCAGCTTCATAGTCACTTTTATTGAGTATAACTAGTCCTCCCCCCTTATCCGCCGGTCTAATAACAACTTCCTTCTTCTCTCCAATTTGTTTTATTGTTTTCCAGATGTTCTTGTTTCCTCTTGATTGTTTATGTTCCAGAGTTTCAATATCTTTTTCCACCATTTTTCTAAAAGCGTTAAGACATTGGTTGCCCGGTGTTTTGGGATTGTATAACGATCTGTTTTTTAAGTTGGTGTGTGTATACTTCTCAGGTTCTGGCAGGCGTTCATCTTTATTTAGGGCAAAATATTTTTTAAGATTTAACTTCCTCATATACTTTTGTAGATCTATATATGTGTCAAATTTATTTAATGTTTTGTAAGGGGCGAATTTAAGGCCAAGGTCTAGTGCTTTCCATTCTTCATCTGAGAAGGTGGCACTGCTGAGGTTATAAATCCCCTCTCCTAGTACTCTCTTTGCCTTTTTCTTCTGCCCCCCTCTCTTTCCTCTTGTGCATCTCCTCTTTGTTGGTGCCACTCCATTATAGTTTCCGTTCTTTCCCAATTCGGAGTTCTGCCTGGTCTCCCATTCATCGGCTGGTTCCGTTGGGTGTATTGATCTGTGGGTTCTTGGTATCTCTCTCTGTCTCTCGGTGTGTTTTCCCATCCGTTGGCTCCTCCCCGGTTTCTGGTATAGCCTACCCACCGAGGATTCCTGTATGTAAT
Organism: Rana temporaria; assembly: GCF_905171775.1. NCBI lineage: Eukaryota > Metazoa > Chordata > Amphibia > Anura > Ranidae > Rana > Rana temporaria. Next base: position 440,568,257 of record NC_053489.1, on the reverse strand, counting down.
ATTGGGCTGTCGCCTCCCTTGGGGTCTGTTGTTGTGGTTCCCTCTCTGAAAACCCCCATTTTCCGTTCGTTCTCTTTGGTAGGGATATTGTCTCCCTCCTCCATGTCCCATGTTGGGGGATCTATATCTCCTTGGGGTGTTGTGATGTTCCATATTCCCTCTTCCAGACTCTCATCTTCTTCTTGGTTCTCTTGTATCCATTCTGGGTCTTATGTATTGGTTGGGGTTGGTATCAGTCCTTGGTTGCTGTTCTGGGGTCAACTCAAATCTTAGTCTCGATCTGCCAGCAATTTCTTCTGGTTCAATATCCTCTATATCTTCACTTGAGCTTTCAGACAGGGAGTTTTCATCAAAGTCAAAAAGGTCATCTTCCTCCACTTGCCACTTGTATACTTTATTGTTCTTGTAGTCCAATACATCCCTCTTGAACTTTTTTTGTTTTTTTAATTGTATATCGGTGTCGTATTTTTTTATGTGTGTCTGAAGCTGTACTTCTTTTTCTTTATACTCTGGTTTGTTGGTGAAGGAGACTAGTGAATTCTTTAATTCTACTATTTGTGCCTCCACTACTTTTAGTTTGACTTGTCTTCTTTTTATGATGGTCAATAGCAGATCACTTTCACATTTGCTGAAAAATTGGAACCACTTTTCTGTCAGTGTTGGGTCATTTAAATGGTCATTTGGGTTTACATCCCATCTTAGACGTCTTGGTGTTATTTTTTCCTTAACATATGTTTCAAGGGTGGCTATATCCCACCAAACCCTTAATTGCTTCTCTAATGCATGTTTCAATTGCTTTAACAAACTTTCTATATCTTGTTTTATGTTCACCTGTTCCTGGCTAAAAATACCTCCCACATCAATATTTCTGTTTGACATGTAGCCAAAAATGTCCATAGCTGCAGATCTAGATACACGCCCCAAGTGTCGCTAATTTGTTTATGGACATGTGGGAGGCGGAACATATATATGGACAGAATATACCCCAGCTTCGACACTACAGAAGATATATAGATGATCTGATCATTCTCTGGGATGGGACAGAAGACAGTCTGAAAACCTTTATAGAGGAACTAAACAACAACAGGTTTGGGATAACCTTCACGGGGAGCTGGCATAACCAATCTGTTGATTATTTAGATCTACAGATCTTCAAACACAATGGTGAACTCTGCACAAGAACATTCTTCAAAAAAACCGACAGAAACGGATACATATCCACCTCTAGCTGCCACCACCCACAGTGGATAGGCAATATCCCCAAAGGACAATTGCTGAGGGTCAGGAGAAACTGCCGACGACTGGAAGACTTTGATATACAAGCAGAAGTACTCATAAAGAGATTCCTTGAAAAGGGTTACAAAAAAGAACTGTTAACCAAACTAAAGAACACCATCAGACTTATGGATAGAGAAACATTGTTGAAGAAAAAGAAACCAACAACTGCATCCAACATAGACTTATCTTTTATTACTGGATTCAATAACCAGTACCAACAAGTGGAGAAGATTATTAGAAAGTATTGGCCCATACTCAGAGAAGACAGAACATTATCCAACATTCTTCCACCCCGCCCCAAGTTCATCTATCGCAGAGCTCCTACTTTAAGGACACACCTTGTACATAATGTACTGGATCCCCCACAGAACATCAATATTTGTCCAGACCTTAAAGGCTTCTATAGGTGCCAACGCTGCCTGCCCTGTAGAACCAACAGACCGCAACCCCGGAGGAAAACCACTTTCAAATCCACAGTGTATAACCAGGAATACCAGATAAAGGAATTAATTACGTGCAACAGCACACACGTAACCTACGTCATTGAGTGCCCATGCCACCTGCAATACATAGGCCGCACCACCAGGGCTCTGCATGTAAGAGTTCGAGAGCACATCAGGAACATAAGAAAAGGCTTTCCCAAACATAGTCTTTCGAGGCATTTCGCAGAGAAACACAATAAAGACCCCACCTGTATGACATTCTTTGGGATTGACATCATCAAGGACCATTGGCGAGGTGGCAATAAACAAGTACAAGTATCACAGAATGAAACAAGATGGATACATAAGATGGGATCCCTTGCTCCCAGAGGCCTTAATCTGGACATAGACTTGAATTGTTTCATTTCCAATTTTTAATGATAAAACACCTACTACTAGATGCCCCATAGAGATCAGAAAAAAAGTTTTTTGTATATAAAAAAACTTTTTGTCTCCCAGGTTACCATCCTTAATAATAGCCCGCCATGAACACCCTCTAACCATAGCAAACCGAACCAACAGATTCAAATCCATCGACCTTTGCCTTCAGACTAAATTCATAGGCTATTACATACAAAGATTAAATATATGGAACAAAAACCAAAAAACTAACTTCCTCTAATCACCCAAATCTAACAAGGGTGAGTTTGAATCCTTGATCCAGGATACATCCTACCCCTACACATAAAACTACCACATCTTGCAACAGAAACAACATCAATATTCTTATTGGGGAGGAATAGATATGACAGGAAACGGGCCAGCTCTCACTTACAGCAATTTTCACTACACCAATCAGTTGATAGGCCTCACCTATAGAACACAACAACTATGTTTCGTGTGAATGGGTAAAAGCGATAGGCGCTATTCACATCCTTGTTTATAGTTTGTACTATATATATATTTAATCATGTTTTTTTAAATACTCGCTCATTAATCCATTGTGCACCCCCTATACATTTATTTTAGGGAGGTCTAAGCAACCTCCCTCCTTGCCTCAAAGGGGGTTTTCCCTCATCTTACCAACACTGCAGGGATGAAAAACTTGCAGATCACCCTAACAAGGGGATCACCTAATCATGGTAATATAACAGTGAATGGGGGTTCCCTCGGGGGAATATGATCCCCTTTTTTTCCCATCTATGCCCTCCGTGGGTATATAAGGATTCACAGTATTTGATATTTATGAAACGAGACACAGTATCCCCTCTCTTACACTCTGACTCTCGTCACACAAGTTAATTAGAAATCACTCTTACACACGTCCTGTAATTGGAAAATATTCTTGCATCATATAACAAAAAAATTTCTTTGAAAGTCTTAAAATCAAGGAATGCACACTACCAACACTTCTATCTATACATATATATTCTTATATTACATTTTTTTATTTATTTTTGTGCATATGTATAATCCTACACTTTAATGAATTATATCACTTAGGACACATAATTGTAGTGCTGTAGCACCAATAATCTAATAGGTAAAAGATTCGATTTTAACTTTTTACAAACGTTGGTGCATATGTATATATTCTGGCATTTGTGATATGTATCTGTTACATTGCGGTAGTATCAATCCACCATGCTGTTAAGATAAGGTGGTATGTTATGCCATTATAACTTTTAACAGGTAGAGCATTTCTTATCTCCGGCACCGGCTGTGTCAATCCCCTTATTATAATTGGATCCAACCAAGGGTTAAAGGATGGGAGGCTTATGGGCTGCAAGTAATTGTATAGCCAGAACTAAACATCCCCTTTGAAGGCGGGACACATCCAATGCCGTGCATAAAAATCAACACCGTACGTCTGTTGCTTGAATCACCTTTGATAACGTCATACGACGAAACGCGTCAGGTGACCTAGACAAGCACGCACGTACGCACGCCCTCCTAGCTGACAGCAGCGTTATCCTCCGAGCCGCGAATCACCTGTACGGAAAGTCACGGACGCCTTTGCTGTTGCAAGGCGGCTACTGTGAAACACAGGCATCGCTCTTAGCTCGTGAGCATAAACGGACAATAGGGCTAACTGTGCCTTTGTGGCTCATTATATTTTTTTAACCTTTTTAATTTATGTAATTTTGTTTCTTGAACGGTCCCCTTTTTTTACTACTTTTTTTCTTTTTTCTTTTTCTAATTTATCTTCGTTGGGATCCGGTTATAAAAACCATGCCCTGTTGATACCTGCAGTTAACCCATGCTGTTTGGGATTGGTGCTTGGTTTGTTTAAACCATCTGTAATCAGCAGAGAAGATACTTATAGATATATATTTTTAAATAAAGACAGTGGTCTTTTTTCAGCAAATTACGGTGTCACACTATGTGGATCCTTTCTTTTTTTCTTTTGTGATTGCCATCCTCTGGACACCTGGAAGCTGATTGGATTTACCCCCCCCCCCCCTCTGGAGAGGTGAGAAGGATTTCTCCTATGCTATACAATTAAAAACCAGCGCATCAACTGACGACGAGGTACCACCACCATTGCCTTTTGCCCTGAGGGGTGCCAACATCTGGTGAGTGGGGACACAACAGGGGGAGCACAAAAGTCACGCCAAAAAGCATCAGGAAGAAAATCACAAGAAGTCACTATTTTTCCTACATATACTCTGTCATCAGTGCTACATTGTTTCCACATTGGTTTTCCTTTTTCTGATTAGCTCATGAGACATTGACTAACTAAGAGAACTTGTAGCAACCACCCAATGAGGGTTCACAGAATGTTTATTTCCACTTATTTATTTATTTTTCATTCATATATGGTCTAGCCTGGACGGTGTATATCATTTTTTATTTTTATACCTATTTATTTTTTGATGTTTCTCTCCAAAATTATTTGGAATTTCACTATATAGGTAATATATATCAATAAGATATACACATTTTTTCACACATACATTTAACAATTTTTTTGATGTTTTGCACATAATTCTGCTTATTACCCGACGACTCTTACTGTCGGTCTCAATTTTTGGTGTTATTTTACTCTATTTTATATTTTGTCCAGTTACCTACCTTTATATACACGCTCTTTGTTAGAGCAGACTTACACGGGAGCTTTTATAACACAACGTACCTTGCTTACCTGCACAGGGTCCTGGACTATGCATCTTTAATTATTTTCATTTATTTTTTGATCATTTATCTAAACCACAGTATAGTATTGCAATATCACTTAACGCACGGTGTCACGGGGAACACCTAACCATATTACACATTTATTACAAAAAATTAATCTCTTTTTATTTTATAAACAATTGCGGAGGTCTTACATCTTGTACCCATTAACTGGATCTGTGCACTCATCGCACATCATATTTTGAGGCTACACATTGGAATCAATTACATAGTGTTGCTAGCTCAGAGATTTAATATTATTGGCTACCTTCCCACCCCTTGGATATAAATGTAATATTCCCACTGGAAGAACCAACAGATCATTGGGTCACCAGTGTTGAACACAAGCATTAACAGGGGACAGTACCTGGACGTTCGACCATAATAACGCACAGGTCTAGGAGACTCATCCTCATTGGTCTCTCCTAGTATTCTGAAGTTTCCCTACAATTAATTTACAATACACAGGACATCTCGTGGATATTCACCAACCAACCTAAGCAGCGCCAACATCCCTAAACCCCATTCCTTTGCTAATTCCAGGTCTCCTTGAGGCTTGTCAGGGAGGCAGCAGCTTAATATTATTCCTAAGCGCGGATCCTTTCCCCTTATTTTTAAAGGTATCTGCCTGCTATGTGATGGGAATTAGGGGTTTGACACAAGTGATGGTCAACAACTGGTGGCTGTCACAAAGTGTATTCCTTAAGCGGAGGCTGACGGTGAATACATTGTTAGTTATGAGAGGGTCTGGGGAAAATGAGGAAGTAACAAAAGATACAAATATACAAAGAGCAAAAAAACAGAAATTATAAATGTTTACCTGGGGATTATAAGACTGAAAAGAGAAATTACGCATACAGAATGAAAAGTGAGAAAAATAGTCTACAGCTGTGAAGCACTGAATTGCAGTGCTTTATAATGAAAATATCAAGGGGAAAGCTAACAAAAACGCTGTTGAGAGGGTAATAAATGAGAACAGTCGTTTGGTGTAATAAACGTGCAAGATAAATATCCATCCTCTATAGAGCAGCATCATTCCAATTTAAATTTAAACAACAACGATTTTTGTCTGTTAAGACATTTCTGTTCCAGTGGCAGCTGTAATTTCTCAGATATTTGTCTATATACACCTATATACTTGATATGTTACATAAAAATGAAAAGGTGGCAACTCTAATCATTCCTAATGTTACAAAAAAAAAGTAGAAAGACATAAGCATCAAAATGTAGCAAAGACATTAAGGTTGATTTACTAAAACTGGTGCACTCAGAATCTGGTGCAGCTGCAACTTCAACGTTTTCAATTAAGCTTTCGCAATAAAACCTGAAAGCTGATTGGTAACTATGCAGGGTTGTAGCAGATTTTTCACTCTTTAGTTTTAGTAAATAAACTTCATTGTCTGGTCCTGCAGTCTATCAACATACAGTTTAAAGTGGGTGTATAGCAGTTTTATAAAAAAAAAAAATTCTCCTTGATATGCATGTAGCATGCTGCCCTAGGCTGGATACATGTACATTTTGGCTCTGCTGTACTCTGGTGTGGGGCATTTTATTTTACAGGTTTGGTCAGGTCTATTATGCTGTTATTGGGATAGTGGCGCTGCAATTTAAATTCCACTGAGGTGTTTACAAGTACTGTGGGAAAACAGATGTTGGGTAATCCGATTGGGGGATAGGTCCAATGCAGTGAACCTCCCCTGTTAGAGAACACAAGTTCTACAAATTACCCTGTTTGCTAGTGCCAGATTGTATGGCTACCACATAGACAGTGGGTGGAGAAGGACCCTGAACAAGTCCTTATGTTGGCCTGATGCCCCAATATGTGGACGTCCGATGTGATTTTTGTTGCAAGTCAATAACTTATGACAAAATTGTATAATCCAAAACAGAAAAAAGGAAGAAAAAATTGGGTCTCTGGGAATAGACAGGACCCTGTGCAGGTGCCCTGGAGATCACTCTCCTGTGAAATACACCCTATTAGTGAGTCTGGTGTAGAGTGCCTTAAACGTTTTACATGTGCATGCCCTGCATGTATAAATAAATAAACGGTTTGCAATAAGTGACCCCTGTGTGGTTACGGGGTGTCCAAGGGGTACGGCACACCCTGATATATATCCCTATTGTCCTACTGTAAGTGAACTAAGGTCCTAATCAATAATGCTTATAATGGTGAAACAAGATTATATAAATATATAAAATAAATAATATGTATAAAAAATAAAATAAAAATATATATAAAAAGAGAAAGTGAACCCTCCTGTCTGCACAACTCCCTAGTCCACGGCGGGACAGGAGGGTTCACTTTCTCTTTTTATATATATTTTTATTTTATTTTTTATACATATTATTTATTTTATATATTTATATAATCTTGTTTCACCATCAGGTGGTACAGGACAGCCAATTGAGACATTTCAGCACATGGACATACCCCTACCTTATAAATAGACCTGATCTGGTGGCCATTTTACATTCTGCTTTTTGTCAGTGTAGGGAGAGGTTGCTGTGTGGAGCAGGGACAGGCTGTATTGAAATAAATCGCTAACCTAAAAGGTCCACAGTTTAAGGACTGGTATAGGTGTACTATTGTTTGGTTTGCAGTATATAGGGCTGTAATACACTTATAATATACTTTCTAACATAGAAAGCATATTATAGTGGATTTGTATTGTGCACTGTGCAGCATTGTGATTGGTGTATTTGGGTACTGCAGAATTTTTTTTTCTGTTTTCCTGCTTTACCTCTTGCTACACACAGTGACAAACGATACTGGAAACAAAGTTTAATAACTGGTGTGATACATTCTGCTTTTTGTCAGTGTAGGGAGAGGTTGCTGTGTGGAGCAGGGACAGACTGTAGTGACACAAATCGTTAGCTAACAGGTCCACAAAAGTCCTTTTAAGGACTGGTATAGGTGTACTATTGTTTGGTATGCAGCATATAGGGGTGTAATACACTTCTAATATACTTTCTAATATAGAAAGCATATTATAGTGGATTTGTATTGTGCAGCATTGTGACTGGTGGTGTATTTGGGTACTGCAGAATTTTCTTTTCTGTTTTGCTGCATTACCTCTGCTACACACAGTGACAAACGTTACTGGGAAAAAAAGTTTTATAACTGGTGCGATAAACCAGTGGCCCCCCAAAACGACAGATTGAAGCGGGGTGTTATATAAAAAAATACTTTCATAATAGTGTATTTGGGTATTGCAGAATTTGTGCCTCTTTCGCTGCGTTACCTCTGCTACACACAGTGACAACATTTACTGAAATTTTTTTTTATAACTGGTGCGATAAACCAGTGGCCCCCAAAACGACAGATTGAAGTGGGGTGTTATATAAAAATATACTTTCATAATAGTGTATTTGGGTACTGCAGAATTTTTTACTCTTTCGCTACGTTACCTCTGCTACACACAGTGACAACATTTACTGAAAAAAAGTTTTATAACTGGTGCGATAAACCAGTGGCCCCCCAAAACGACAGATTGAAGCGGTGTTATATAAAAATATACTTTCATAATAGTGTATTTAGGTACTGCAGAATTTTTGACTCTTTCGCTGCGTTACCTCTGCTACACACAGTGACAAAATTTACTGAAAAAAAAAGTTTTATAACTGGTGCGATAAACCAGTGGCCCCCCAAAACGACAGATTGAAGCAGGGTGTTATATAAAAATATACTTTCATACTAGTGTATTTGGGTACTGCAGAATTTTTGCCTCTTTCGCTTTGTTACCTCTGCTACACACAGTGACTAAATGTACTGAAAAAAAGTTTTATAACTGGTGCGATAAACCAGTGGCCCCCCAAATTGGCAGATTGAAGCGGGGTGTTATATAAAAATATACTTTCATAATAGTGTATTTGGGTACTGCAGAATTTTTGACTCTTTCACTGCGTTACCTTTGCTACACACAGTGACAAAATTTACTGGAAAAAAAAAGTTTTATAACTGGTGCGATAAACCAGTGGCCCCCCAAAACGACAGGTTGAAGCGGGGTGTTATATAAAAATATACTTTCATAATAGTGTATTTGGGTACTGCAGAATTTGTGCTTGTTTCGCTGCATTACCTCTGCTACACACAGTGACAAAATTTACTGAAAAAAACGTTTTATAACTGGTGCGATAAACCAGTGGCCCCCCCAAAACGACAGATTGAAGCAGGGTGTTATATAAAAGTATACTTTCATAATAGTGTATTTGGGTACTGCAGAATTTTTTTTTCTGTTTTGCTGCTTTACCTCAGCTACACACAGAGACAAAAGTTACTGAAAAAAAAGTTTTATAACTGGTGCGATAAACCAGTGGCCCCCCAAAACCACAGATTGAAGCGGGGAGTTATATACCTTCTTCTACATATACTGCGCTTCTCTAGAGACTTTTGTCACAGGGTCATTTAAAAAATGACAGGCAGAGGAAGAGGCAGGCCCTTCCGCAGGTGTGGTAGGGGTAGGGCAGGAGCACCATGCCGGAGCCAAAGTGGGAAGTGGCACAAGGTGCATTCAATTACGTCAAAGGACGCACCAGACTTGGTTGAGTGGCTCACCACCAACACCTCCACCACCACCATATACCCTCCGCTTGAGTCACAGGAATTATTTTCCAATCCATCAGAAGATATTTCTTGGCATTGGATCAGGAAGAGGAGGTAGCAACAGCCGGAACTCAGCAGTCCGACGACAGTACCCAGATCAGCCCAAGGAGGTTGGTCCCCGCTGTTGCTGCCTACTCCGAGATCTCTAATGTTAGTAGTGGGGAAGGTGACGTCGATGATGACGTGTCTACAGACGTTACGTGGGTGCCCACAAGAGAGGAAGAGGAGGGGAGTTCAGAGGGAGAGATGGACCAGCAGATAGGGAGGAGAAGCAGGCCAAACTTACATTGCACAGGAGGGACAAACCAGACTGCTAATGTATCAGGAGCGAGCCATCAACCATGTACGGTCACATCTAGCGTTCCCAGGATGCCGGCCCATGGCTCCGCAGTGTGGGCTTTTTTTAACGTGTCCGCTGCTGACAATAGTGTTGCCATCTGCAGCCTTTGCAGTGAACGCATAATTTGCGGTAAGCCCAACACTCACCTAGGGACGACCACCTTAAGAAGGCACCTGGCCTCCCATCACCGAGCCCAGTGGAAGCAACGCCATCAGAACCCACAAAGCCACACTTCAGGCTCTCACCGTCCAGCCTCTTCTCCTCTATACTTACAATTGTCTTCCACTCCACCTTCCATCATGCCGTCCTCACGCTTTTCTGCAAAAAGGCAGGCTTCCGTGGCCCAAATGTTCGATCGTAAAAAAACTATGACGCCGGATAACCCTCTTGCCCAACGGTTGGCCGCTGGCTTGTCGGAACTGATAGCCCGCCAACTACTGCCATATTACTGGTGGACTTGGAGGCCTTTCGAAAATTTGTGGCCATTGGAACACCACAATGGAAGGTCCCAGGAAGGAAATATTTCTCACAGAAGGGCATCCCAGAGCTATATGGCCATGTTCAGCGGCAAGTGAATGTATCTCTGGCACACAGTGTCCGTGCCAAGATACATCTGACCACAGACACGTGGTCTAGCAAACACGGGAAGGGAAGGTATATAACTTTTACTGCCCACTGGGTGAACCTTCTTTACTGCCGTCAAGCATGTATCCCATGGCACCCATGAAGATTTGGTTTTACCGCCACGGATTGCATGCAGCCCTGCCTCTTCTTCTCCTCCTCCTCCTCCTCCATCCTCCCTCTCCTCCTCGGCTGACTTCTCCTTTTCCGATGCTACCGTCTCTTCCGCTGCGCCGCCCAAGATCCCCAGAACCTATTCGACATGCCAGGTGAGACGTTGCCATGCCGTGCTGCGTCTGTTGTGCCTCGAAGACAAGAGCCACACTGGTCCTACACTCCTTTCAGCTTTGCGTTCACAGGCAGATCAGTGGCTAACACCGCTTAATTTGACAGTTGGTAAAGTGGTGTGCGACAACGGTGCCAATCTGCTGAGCGCGCTGAAACAGGGCAAAATTACACACGTGCCATGCATGGCACATGTCCTGAACTTGGTCATGCAGCGATTCGTTGCCAAATACCCTGGGGTCCAGGACGTCAGGAAAATCTTGGGCCATTTCAGAAGATCTTACACGGCCATGAACAAAACAGATAAGTTGCGCTAACCAAGAGTGAATGAGGAATATCAATATAGTTGATATAATTAGATAGTGTCCATATACAAAAAATCATGAATGATACAGTATATAATAAAAAAGTTCATAAGTGAATAAATTGTGAATAGATTGTTGAATGAAGTTGTGCCCGTGACTGAACACACAAAAAATCCTCCACCTGTGCAGTAAATGGGTAAATGTCTATGAGCTTACCAGAAGGGCAAGCAAAGAAGGCTTGCAGCTGAACTCCCCAGCTAGGGTTTTTACTGGAAGTCCGGATGGTATTCCTCCAATGTAGGTGGATAGATCCGGAATCCGAAGAACATGAAAATAAATATGCAGGCAACAAATAGTGATGTACCGTAGGTATCACGAATATAGGCACACCAAGGGAAAGCCTCCACCAAAAGGAATCACCGAATAAGGGGGACTCTTACCAGACAAATGAAAATATGGAGCTTGTGGCCAAACCCAGCCAGGGCCTTTAGGGGTTAACTTCAGAAAGCATCAACCAAAAGCAAACGACTCCCTCATACAGTATAGCCAAGTAAGTCACCATAAAAAAGAGGAATTCCACATAGTGATGTACCGTAGGGAAACAATTTAATATGGTAGATATCACTTACATAAAAACAGGTAAAAACAGCATGTAAATTTTGAGCCGGCCGGCTACTACGAACGCCCGTCCTCTGGACCTAGACGCAGCACGTCAAAGCGTCTCCTCCTCCCGACGTACGTTTCGTCAGTATGTGACGTCGTCTGGGGAACGGGCAACGCAATGACGTGTCGCGCTTAAATACACAATACAAAAACCAAGCCTCGATATGGATACAGTCCCGGCTAACACGCGACAGGAAGCAGCCAATCGCGGAAGCCGCAACACATAACAAGGCAAATACTACATAGACGCCGCATGATGATCATTACAGTATCGAGGCAGCACTTAAAATCATATAAAAAATTAACATATAAGTAATAAACACAATAACAAAATGGTAAGATGATGTTAACATGATAATAAAATCTAAAAAAAGATCAGGGCTATATACACTCTCGACTCGAGCCAATCACTATGGCCCAAGACAGGGTGTCATTTGCCACACATAAAGGAATGGGGCCCCCGAAGTTCTTATCATAGAATATTGTGATATAATGACAAATATTTAAGAGGAAAGAATCGACCCCTCTATGCGTGAATTGATAAAACAGCCAAGAGGCTGGATATAATAAAAAAAAACTAATTGTACAGTACCTGAACTCCCTTAAAGGGCCGAAACATAAAAATTTATAAAATAATATATAGTAAATTTGTATTAGTAGTGAGATATTACCAAAAATGAGAGGTCATTAGATGACACTACTAGCACATATAACATAGTTATTAGTAGATGACCCTCTTCAAACCCACATATACCCATAAAGGGAAAAGGGAGGAAAACAAGGCGTATATACTTAAAATTGCCTATAAATAGTGGAGCTCGCCCCATTAAGGATCCACACAAAATACAGCCTATGGCGGGCTCGACTCAAGTTATCATATAGCAATTACAGCCTATAAAGGACTCAATTCAAATTGTCATACAATAAGGTCAAATAACTTCATATATAGGAAAATTAAAAATTAATAAAAATTAGTAAATAAAAATTAGTTAAGCATTATTAATAAATGCGTTAACATCTACCTCCACATTTAATCCGTGGGGAGTATAGCATTTGACCTTATGGATCCAACCCATTTCAAGTCTAGAAATACTTCTAACCAAAGATCCTCCTCGCCAGTGTGGGGTATACTTGTCGATCCCCAAAAAAACTGTTTTGGAGGGGTCTTTGTTGTGTGATAATAAATAGTGTTTAGACACTGAATGGTTGGTAAATCCACTTAAGATGTTCGTAATGTGCTCATTGAGCCTGACTGAAAGAGGTCTTTTCGTTCTGCCGATATATTGTAACCCACATGGGCATTGGAGCAGGTACACTACCCCTACAGTAGAACAGGTTATAAATGGTTTGATCTTATGTTCCTCTGAGGTAGAAGTGGAAGAAAAAACATGGGTTCGTCTATGTGTGCACCCATTAAAGGAGCACACCCGGCAATTCCTACATTGATAAAACCCTGTGAAGGAATCCAAAAATGTCATCCTCGAAGGAGGTGGTTCTATGACATTAGGGGCCAGTCTGTGTCTCAAAGCTGAAACACCTCTAAAAATAACTTGTGGTGCGGAGGGTAAAACAGGACCGAGTATAGGATCATTTTGTAAAATGTGCCAGTGTTTTCTGACTAATTTCTTGACACTATGATGTTGAGTTGAAAAAGTAGTCAGAAATGGAACCAAGGATAAGTTCTTTTCTTTGGGGGGTTTTGTGATAAGAAGAGTTTCTCTATCAATAGTCTTTACCTCATCCAAAGTGGCCATAAGAGGGCCCAATGAGTATCCCTTTTCTAAAAAACCTTTCAGTCAGGAGTTCACTCTGTTGAAGGAACTCCTGCTGTTTAGTACAGTTCCGTCTGATTCTCAGATATTGACTCTTGGGTACAGACTGTAGCCAGGACTTGTGATGACAGCTGTCAACTGGGATGTATGAGTTACGGTCCGTTTTTTTAAAATGAGTAGATGTAACAAATTTGTCACCCATGATAGAAATCTTCAAATCTAAAAAGCTAATACTAGACTGGCTTGCCTCATAGTCTAAGTGAATGCCCCTAGAGTTGTTATTTAACAGCTCCATATAGGCTTGTAGATCTTCAAGGGATCCCTCCCACAGGAGGAGGATGTCGTCGATGTACCTCTTCCACAGCTTAAGCTGTGGTGTCTGGCTAACATAGACGACATCCTCCTCCCATAAGGCCATGAAGAGGTTGGCCAAACTGGGGGCATATTTAGCCCCCATCGCCACACCTCTATCCTGGCGGTAAAACTGGTTCTGGAACCAAAAATAATTGCGAGAGGCTGCAAAATGGAGTAAATCCAAAATAAAACAAATTTGTTCGTCAAACAGGCCCGAATCTCGCCTCAGATAATACTCCACAGCAAATAGTCCTAGGTCATGCGGAATTATGGTATATAATGATGTAACGTCCGCAGTGACGAGCCATACATTGGGAGATGGTTTAAGGCTGGACAAAATATTAATGGTATGCCGTGAATCTTTGAGGAGTGAGGGCATCGCTGCCACCAACGGTTGGAGGAAATAGTCAATATACCTGCCCACCCGGGAAGTGAGGGAATCAATCCCACTCACTATGGGGCGTCCCGGGGGGCAGGTTTGACTTTTATGAATCTTGGGGAGATAATATATTATTGGTGTTCTAGGGGCCAAAGGGACCAAATAGGCCCTCTCCTTCTTAGTAATGATACCTTCCCTATAACCATGCTTGACAATACGATCAAGTTGTTCCAAATAATTGTTCCTAGGGTCGGATTTCAAGGGGGTATAAGTATCGCGATCCTCCAAAATTCTATTCATTTCGAGTAAGTAGTCCGAACGATTAAGGACAACAATATCCCCACCCTTGTCAGCAGGTCTAATAACAATATTTTTGTTATCACACAAAGAGTTTAGACCAACCAAAAGGTCTTGGTCGACTCTGCTATTTTTAACTGGAAGCAATTCTAGATCTTTCAAGAGAGCATCCCTGAAAACCTTAATGGCAGGAGCCATAGTGGTTGAAGGATTATATAGGGATGCATTAGAGAGACCAGTATGCACAAAACCTCCTGATTGGGCTTGGTTGTTGGAGATAGGATTAGTAATCATATACCTTTTGATATGCACTTTGCGAATGAACTTATGAATATCAATGTAGGTTTCAAATTTATTCAATTTCCTGGGTAAGGCATATTTAAGGCCTTTATCCAGGATAAGCTTTTCAGATTGATTTAAAGCAACAGTACTCAAGTTATAGATACCTGATCCTGCTAAAACTTTTGCCTTTTTGACTCGTATCCTTCGCCCTCCTCTGACTCCTCTCCTGGGTCGCCCGCGCGTTTCACGCCTTGACTGGGCCTGTGAAAACCCCACTGTTGGGGCGTAGGGCCAGAAGGGCCCGCACTATTTAAAGGGTATGCATTGTTAACAACCTCAGAAAGGCTTCCTTGTAGAAGATGATTACTATTATTCCTGCCAAAATAATCATTGGGTCCTTCTTTATCGCGAAGTGGATAGAAGCGATTCTGAATGTCTACCTGATAGGAAAAGTCCTTATCCTGGGTGTTAGGTGGATTATATTGGTTTAAACCAACATGATGGGCATAATTAGGGGGTTGAAAATAAGGAAAAAAGGGGGGAGGTAGGGGGGGTGGTGGGCCACTAGTATATTGTGGATAACCCTGAGGGTAAGTTGTAGGTGGGCGCCCCTGGTTGGAATAAAAATTTCCCCGGTTACCACCTCTACCTGTGCCATGTGATGGTTTAGAGTTTCTAGGTGGGAGAGGTTGTGATTGTGATTGTGAAGAACCTCCCCTACCCTGATTGGGTGCTCTAAGGGGTGATGAATAGGAACCCCTTCTCCTAGCACCCTGAAAGGCAGGACGACCTTTTGCCATGGGTTGGGTGTTTACAAGATTAGTGGCTGAAGCAGATGCCTGTGATTGATTTGTTTCCATCTCTGCTTCCCCACTCCTAATCCTGTTTTCCTCCAAAATTTTCTTTTGCCAAGAGAAAATCTCCCCATTATGATAATCCAAGAGATCTCTGTTGTACTTTTTCTTTTTCTTATTTTTCTGGTCTCTATCTTCTTTCTCTAGAAATTTAGAAAGAGACTCTGATTTATCCTTATATTCAACAGATTCACGTAGGGGAACAAGTTTCTCTGCGATAGCTTTGATCTCCTCATCTAATCTAGTGAGTTTAACACGCTTTCTAGCGATCAAAAAACAGAGAAACTTGACCCCAGCATCATTGAAATATTTAAGCCAGTCATCAAGCTGGGTGTCACCTTTTTGGGGTGCAACTTCCCATCTGAGACTGCGTGGAACCATATTTTCTTTGACGTAGGTCTCTAAGTAAGCTATATCCCACTGAGTGTGAGTTTCTGAAATGGTTAAATTTTTAAGTCTAGTAAAAATGCCAGTTAGGTCACCCTCATCACTTTTATATGACTCAAAAACTCCAGAGGTATCAACCTTTTTGGAAGCCCTATAGTCAAAAACATCCATTATGAAAATGAAAAATAGATAAAAATAAAAATAAATTAAAAAGCTGCAGTAACTTGGTATATAACAGAATAAACAAGAAAAAATATGATACTGCGCTAAACTACACGGCCATGGCTCGCCTTGCTGACATTCAGCAGCGACACAACCTGCCCGTCAGACGTCTTATTTGTGACTGCCCAACACGATGGAATTCAACCTTGTATATGCTTGATAGGCAGAAACGTGCAGTTAACGACTATCTGTACGAACTCTGCGGCAGGACAGGTTCTGGGGAGCTTGTTTTTTTTTCACTGCGCCAGTGGCTGCCCATGCACGACTCATGCAGATTTCTGCGGCCATTTGATGAGATCACCAAACTGGTCCGTCGCAGCCAGGGCGCTATCAGTGACATCGTACCTTACGCCTTCTTTCTGGAGCGTGCATTGCATTGTGTCATTGATTAAGCCATCGAGGAGCAGGACCAGGAAGATGAGGAAGTCGCAATGCTGGATGAATTCCCAGGGGGGGCTACTCCACCTGAGACAAGTCAACAACGGGAGTCTAAAGAGGAGTCAGAGGAGGATGGTGGCGGGGCGGATGAGGAGGAGCAAGAAGAGCATGCTTTAAACCTTTCTGGGATCCCTGGTGTTGTCCGTGGATGGGGGGAGGAGAACGAGGCCAGGCCACTACAGCTTAGTGCAAGTGACACTGGTCTAAGACTGCAATATAAATATTTGAAGGATTAGGATTGGCAAATACTCAACCATTGTAAGCAATATGTATGATATACTTATACATCCTATAATGATATCCTATCACATAACAACTGTATTCCAGTTTTTTCTGTACAATTCTTATGCCGCGTACACACGACCGTTTTTCATGATGAGAAAAATGACATTTTTAAAATTGGTCGTGAAAAACGGTCGCGTGTATGCTCCAGAGCATTTTTCTCGACGAGAAAAATGGGCGATTTTTTTTTTAGAACCTGCTCTATTTTTTCTGTGCCGTCGTACGTGTTGTACGTCACCGCGCTTTGCTCAAGCAATTTTTTTTCACGAACGTGTGTATGCAAGGCAGGCTTGAGAGGAATCACGACAAATCACGTTGAGAAAAACATTTTTTTTTCATTATATGAATAACGGTCGTGTGTACACGGCATTATTTTCATATATGCTACAAAATCGTTTGCTTGTAATATTGCTTGAATTTTTCCGATAAAATGTATTGTTAAAAAAACTCTCATCACCCTGATGGTATACAGATGTCTTTCTGGGAGCCCTCTGTTTCCTGTATTGCATTGCAACCACAATCAGTGGATTATGAGTGCAATGTCAGGCTCCTGCAGACACATGCTGCATTTTTTTTGGCCATACCTCTGTATCTGCTTTTTGTTTGTAAGCTGAAGGAAGTGTCAGTGGATTACAGACAGAACCCTGAAGTCCAGTAAAAACTACAAGGTGTGGTCAGGGCCGGATTAACAATGGGGCTGATGGAGCTGCAGCTCCAGGCCCCTTTCTCAAGATAGGCCCATTTGCCCAAAAAAAAAAAAATTTTACACTTCAATTTTCAGACTGAGCCCTCCAGTGCTGTGATGAATCAGGCGGGGCCTGGACACTTCCATCTTCACCCGGTCTTCCTTCTGGGTTCTGTGCCTTTGGTCACTTGCCTTGGCTGGGCTGCGTTCATGTCATTCCCACGCATTTATTTATTATTCATTACACCCCATTCACACCTCCGCGACAAAACGTCCGACGCCGGCCGCTCGTGCCGCTGGAGGGGAGAATTCCCATTGCTGTCTATGAGATGGTTCACATATCATAGACGCCGTACACCTGCATAGGTTGCATTAAGGTGAAAAAACACCAAGGTTTACAACCCTTTTAAAGTAACTAAAGACAAATATGCTGTTCACTTTAGAAGAGAAGTTGCACAGTACAAGGAAATTTTCTCCAGAGCTTAGTGAATGAGGTGAAATTTTACTTTCCAAAGAATACCCAATAATGTACGTAACATTTAAAAAAAAAAAACATATTTTTTGCTTAGACTTGATTGGAGAATGGAAGCCAACAGAGCTTCACTTCACTCACTAAGCTATGGGGATAATTTCCCTGCAAAGTGCAACTTCCCTTGTAAATTAAACAGCCTATTTGTCTTTAGTAAATCAACCCCAATGTCTCAGAGCTGAAGTTATTGCTTATTCATGTTGGGGGTTTGCTACTGTTTTTCAATTATCCCTTAAAACACATAAGTCATTCATAGTTTTTCTCCCTTTTACAATGTCAAAAGATTGTAAAATTGTCTTGCCACAATATTATTGTTAGTATTATATAGAATTTATATGGTGCCAACAGTTTACATAATGCTATATAACTTAGTAAAGGGGTTGATTTACTAAAAACAAGTGCACTTGCTGCAGAGCTTAGTAAATGAGGTGAAGCTTTACTTTACAAAGAACACTAAATCTCATATAAGGAAAATTTTGAAAAAACAACATTTTTGCTTGTGTAGCGCCTGGTTACTTCCAAGTACCGGTGCTATTGAAATTTAGAGGGTGATCAGAGCATTAGTAGACTCTGATACAAATTGTTATGTTCAAAACAAGGTCTCTGTCTCATTATGTTGTACTGGGGTGTTCTTTCCACCCCAGTGCAGTAGATGGCAGCAGTGGAGTCAAGGTTTGGTTGCTTTTCCCCAGCAGCCAATCAGGAGGTTTGAGCCTCGCTGTGCATGCTGAGGAAGGGTATTTATGGGGCAGACGCCATTAGTTCTGGGTCTTCTTACAGTGTGGCACCCACCTTTAGGGTGGCCACATCACGGCACCCCGGCGTTATGACCTACCTGCCTGGGGCGTGCATGCCACGCTGTGTTCCTGGTTCCGGGACCATGTTGGTCCGGAACATTTGAGCAGCGGCAGGGACCCAGTGATCGACTGGGTTCCCATTCTTGAAGATCCCAAGCCGTATAGCTGTTTCGTGGGGAGTCCATCTGCGGAGAGCTAATGAGAGGCTGGCAATCCAAAAGGATTACGACAAACCACCAGGGATCAAGGTAGCCGGACACTGAAGGATTGATCACCTGTCATTCGGTACCTGAGCGACTAGAAGAAGGAGATCCAGGCGCAATTCCTTAAGGAGGGTTGTCTTCGCAATTGTAATCAGTGGGGGCCTGTGGCAGAGATTTCTCCCTGAGTCCATTCCAGGAGGGTCTGTGGCAGAGACTTTTCCTCAAGTTCATTCCAGGAGGGTCTGTGGCAGAGACTTTTCCCAAAATAAGGTTTGAGTGATACTCCGAGTGGTGCGGAAAGTGTTACGTATGGGAGCAGGACTGTTTCCAAATACTACGCCTGAATCTGCTGTTCTCCTTCTTCCTTCAACTCTATCCTTTCATCACCAGTTTATTGTTTTTACCCGGCTGGGTAATAAAGAGCACAGCAAAAGACACCTGTTGCAGACATTCCTTTACTACTGCTATATGCACCATACACCCCTAGGAATTCGGAGAGCCACAAGGTAAATATGCCACCCAAAACAAACCAGCAGCTCCTCCGACGGTAGTGCTACACTTGCATATGATCGGATGATGGAAGTCAGTAGATCTCCCCCTCATTTACTATGCTCTGGAGCAACTTGCAGACTTTATAGTCTATTTGCCTTTAGTAAATCAACCCCATAGATTCACTTTCTCTAATAGTTAATAGAACCAGAACATGGTCCAAACTTTCCTCTCACACCTGGTGCAAATCTGCCTAATCATCAATATAATTGAACTAGCAGAACTTGTAAAGTAAGGCCCCTTTCACACTGAGGATTTTTACATGCGGTTTAGCGCTAAAAATAGCGCCTAAATACCGCCTGAAAAACTCCTTCCCTGCAGTCTCAATGTGAAAGCCTGAGGGCCTGAGGGCTTTCACACTGAGGCAATGCGCTGGCGGAACCGCTCCAAAAGTCCTGCCAGCAGCATCTTTGGAGCGGTGAGAGGAGCGGTGTATTTACCGCTCCTTCACCGCTCCGTCCCATTGAAAGCAATAGGCACTGCGGTAATACCGCCAGCAATGCGCCTCTGCAGAGGCGCATTGCGGGCGGTCTTAACCCTTTTTCGGCCATTAGCGGGGGTTAATACCGCACCGCTAGCGGCCGAGTACTGCCACAATTCCACGGCAATTCAGACCGTATAGCGCCGCTAAAAATAGCGGCGCTATACCACCAT
The DNA here is from genome assembly GCF_905171775.1 of Rana temporaria. Lineage (NCBI taxonomy): Eukaryota > Metazoa > Chordata > Amphibia > Anura > Ranidae > Rana > Rana temporaria. The sequence continues at coordinate 440,547,879 of NC_053489.1, read as the reverse complement.
CGCACATCCCGCCCCAGTGTGAAAGGGGCCTAAGATTAGAAAAACTTTATGCCCTTACCCATTACACTATGGAGTGCTGTGATAGTCTTCCTGGGTTTTTCTGTCCGCAAGTTTTGGGAAGTATACGGGAAGTACGGTCAAACAGATACATTGACAGTGTGCAGGAGACCTGCATGGCACCAGCGATCTGCTAATTAGTGGCGCAATGCCTTACAGGCTCCTACTACAAAAAATAATAGATGCACATTTTTTTTCCTGCAAAAAGATGCATTTATTATTTTTTGTAGAAAGGTTAACTTATCCTTTAACTGTTTAACCTCCCTGGTGGTATGATTATTTAAAAAAAAAGGTGCTGAAAGCGGTACCATTATTTGCAAGGAAATTTGGTGTTTTATACTGTAGGCCTGTAATTTTTAGGAATAACTCACTTAAATCTGACCAAACAAGAGTCTAGTAGGCATCCCGGGTATGAATTTTTAAAAAAAAACAAAATTATAAATTATAATATAATAAATAATTATAAATAAATATAACAAATAATAATATAATTATAATAAAAATTATTCAATAATGTAATCAACTCAAAATCACTGAAATTTGCTCAGTTGCAGAATTGTCGCTGTCATTACTTTTATTTTTTTATTACGAATTTCCCCAAAAATCGCTATCACACAATTCTGCAAGTGATTATAATTTATTATCGCTGTTTTCTAGCTGCTCTAAAACCATTTTTGACATAAAGGGACACTTTTTGTTGCTATGGACAATCTACACAGTTTGCAGGCAGAAAGAACAGTTTTTATTATATAAAAGTACATGTAGGGCACTGGGCAGACCACTAGGAACAAGGGGGGGGTGTATTTTTTACATACAGTACTGTAATCTATAAGATTACAGTATACTGTATGTATTGTGTTTGTTTACCTTTTTGAGTTTGGCGCCGTTCTCTGCTCCCGTGCGTCGTAACGTCGCAGGGAATGGAGATCGGCGGCACACAGAGGCACTGTGTGAATCGAGCGAGGTCCCGCTCACTCACACAGCGCGGTGGCATCGCTGGATCCAGGTACAAGGTAAGTAAACCAAGCCTATGGATGCTGCGAGGCAAGCCTGAGTCTGACTCGGGGTTACCGATCGTAGCCAAAAAATCTCACCCTGAGTCAGACTCTGGAACACCGCTCAGAAGGTTAAGGAGCAGCCGTCGCATTTGTACTATGGCAGGTTGGCTCCCCTGCGCAAATTGCCATCATGGTACATCGGCTGCTTTAAGAGCTCTAGGGTCCATGCACAACTACAGAGCTGATACGTATGCCCGGCAGCCGAGACTTCAGCTGGTCACCAGCAATCGCTCCTGAGAGAGAACGGAGATCTGTCAATGTAAAAACACAGATCCTCATTCTGTCCAGAGAGATGAAACAGATCTGTTGTTTCTACTTATTATGAACAGTGATCGGTCTCCTCCTCCAGGCAGTCCCATCCCCCCACAGTTAGAAACACTCCCTAGGACACACTTAACCCCTTGATCGCCCCCTAGTGTTAACCCCTTCCCTGCCAATGACATTTATACAGTAATCAGTGGCAATTGTTAGCTCGCTGTATAAATGTCAGTGGTCCCAAAAAAGTGTCAAAAGTGTCTGATCTGTCTGCCACAATGTCACAGTCCCGCTAAAAATCGCTGATCATCACCATTACTAGTAAAATAATAATAAAAATACCATAAATCTATCCCCCATTTTGCAGGCGCTATAACTTTTGCACAAGCCAATCAATATACGCTTATTGCGATTTTTTTTAACAAAAATATGAAGAAGGATACATATAGGCCCAAACTGAGGGAAATTTTTTATTTTTTTTCAAAATTGTCGTTTTTTTGTTTGTTTATAGCACAAAAAATAAAAACCACAGAGGTAATCAAATACCACCAAAAGAAAGCTAGATTTCTGGAGAAAAAAATACATACATTTTGTTTGGGTACAATGGTGCAGCAATGCAGTGCTGTATCGCAAATATGGCCTGATCATTAAGAGGGCAAATCCTTCCGGTCCTTAAGTGGTTAAATAAAATAAAATGTAGCAATGAGTAAAGAGGATAATACATTGGGGTTGATTTACTAAAACTGGAGAGTGCAAAATTTGGTGCAGCTGTTCATGTTAGCCAATCAATTTGTTCAGTTATGGCTTTGACAAAAAAATGGAATCTGATGTTTTTTTTTAATGCAGAGCCCTACAAGATTGTAATTTTATGTTAATAAAATTACCAATTTTGTGATTTTGAAAATATCAAATTGTCAAAGCAAAATTTAATTCTCAAACAATAATGCAATATTAGTGTAGAATACAGTAATTTAACCACTTCAGCCCCGGATATATTTTTTGCGCTGCGTTACTTTAACTAACAATTGCGTAGACATGCGACGCTGTACCCAAATAAAATTGATGTCCTTTTTTTCCAATAAATAGAGCTTTCTTTTGGTGGTATTTGATCATCTCTGTGGTTTTTAATTTTTGAGCTATAAACAAAAAAACGTAAATAATTTTTAAATTTTTTTTGCTTTCTGCTATATAACATATTCGATAAAAAACTTAAAAAAATCTAATTTCTTCATCAATTTAGGCCAATGTGTATTCTGCTACATATTTTTGGTAAAAAAAAATCCCAATAAGTATATATTGATTGGTTTGTGCAAAAGTTATAGCGGCTACAAATTATTGGATATTTTTATGGCACTTTTTTTTTTTTTTTTTACTAATAATGGCGGTGATCAGCAATTTTTAGTGAGACTGCGACATTGCCACGGACAGATCGGACACCTAACTGACACTTTTGACACTTTTTTAGGAACCATTGACATTATTACAGCGATCAGTGTTAAAAATGTGCAGTGTTAAAGATTTTTCTGTACTGACACTGGCTGGGAAGGGGTTAACAGCAGAGGCGATCAAAGGTTAAGTGTGTTCCAAGGAGGTGCTTGCTAACTGTGTGGACTGACTGGGGGAACACAGAGATCCGTGTTCCTGCTTAGCATCTCTGTGTCCTCCCATTACAGAACGGCGATCTGCCTTGTTTACAAAGGGAGATTGCCATTCTGCCTCTCTGGGGAATGATCGCGGTGGCCAGCGGACCTGCTGATTGGCTCCCCCTCTGTCCAATGAGCGTGCGAACGCCCCCCATTATCTATTGCATGAAATGATGTACAGGTACGTGATTTTGTGCAATAGAGCCACCCTGCTGCAGTATATATGCGGTGGGCAGTCTTTAAGTGATTTAACATGACTGAATCTTCTTTGAATTAACAAATACCGTTTTCCCCCACTTTGTTTATATTTATTTCCCTGCACTGTGCACTTCCTGTACTTGTTGTATGAACTTCCTGTGGATGATGTTTGCTTCAGCAGACACTAACCATCACCGATTTACTGTAGTTACTATGATTTGGGCTGGTTCTGATGCATGGGATTATTTTTACTTGATAAGGATACATTCATAGAGCAGGAAACTTCTACCCAATGCCTTTCTAAATACATATTACTTTCATTCATATATATAAAAGAGTATAATCAAGGTCATAGCAATTCTCTCCTCGACTATCTACGAGAAGCTTTTGAAATTAAAATAAGATTCTGGAATTCAGGAATTTGTCATAATATTGTCTTTTTAATATGTATTGAAAACACATTCACAATATAAATTCAGCTCACAGTGCTATGTATTTTTCACCTTGGAACATATCATGCAAAGTATAACCTCAGACGCCCGTTAACAAGACAAACCCAAGAACCGTGGGTGTTGACAGTGTGCAATAACAATAAACTACTTTACAATCAATGTAGATTGATAGCAGTAACTTTTTGTTCGCTAGTTGTTATAGCCAGAGCTTCTACCACACAATGAATAGTAATTAAATGCAGGCCAACTCTGTTTTTGTACTTACTTTCATCATTTTTATACAAGCTTCACACTGATCATTTATTCAACTTTTAACACAGGAAGAGCTTATGTATGGCAGATGAGAGCTGAAAATTATGATTGAATTTGCATATTTACACAAGATTCAACCATCATTTAAAAAAAGACAGATTTACAGATAAAAAAAAAAAAAAAAAGCCTAAAACATATGTTAACACCTGACAAATACAGATGCAGAAGTAACTATACAAACACAAAAAAATAGATTATTTGCCTTTGTTGTGCTTTTCCTCCAAGATAGAAATGGCAAAAGGGGAGGTTATAGACAATTAACTATAATCATTGTTTAGCTTTGGAAAGAGAGGGGAAGTATTATATTTTCTGTCAGCGTTTTAAAATTCTGTCATTAATCCTACTGGGTAGATTTTACCAACCTCCCTGTGGCACTAGAATAAGAAATGGGAAAAGTGGTTGGATGGTGCAGATTGCAATAATTTTGTGTCCCCAATTGAAGGGATTCCTTATCACTTCTTCACCTGACAGGATGTTAGGGTACATTGCCAGACCATGAACACACACAGCAATAAAGAAGACTCTAACCCTTTCTGCATTATCCAATATAAAATACAAAATATTGGCTGGAATTGGACTTCATGGTTGTCTTCACACATAAGTAAATGATGCCTGTAAAACCTACTCTTGCTTCACTTGCTCTGCTCCTGCGTGATATTAAAAAACGTTGAATCCACCAGTTTTAGCCAACAGGATCCTCTTAGATATTTTACTATTTTTCAATGCATTGGTAATAGCAGAAGTAACACTTTATTTAAAATGAAGTTCAATTTAAATGGCTGATAGATACTTGTGGGGGAAGCCTTAAATTTTACAAATAAATTTGTTTCATGAAAACATGGCCTAAGATAACTTTTAATCACATTAAAACTCCTCCGTGTACACTTTTTTAATTCAATCTGGGTACTTGCATAAAATATATTATAGCTTCCATTTAAAATAGGCATCCCTTCCAAAATGGAAGGTATATTTTATCCATAACCACTTCTCCCCCCAAGTACAAATGGTTTAAAAAAGTAATTGAAAGATAAGGTTTGTATAAAATAAAATACTTACTTTGGCTTGTCTTTTTACATCACACCTCCCCTCTGCCTCCTGGGAGAGGCTGGAACTTGAAATGCACTGAGGCCCATTGCAAGATTGCATTCTTTTTCAAGCTTTTTCAAGATTTCAAGCTTTCAGCTCTCTTGGCATGCGCATTGCTATCACCCATGAGATGCCAGATCAAGTTTAGTATTTTCTCTCCAAAATATATTTGTAGTTACTTTTTTAATTTGTTTGTATTTAGGGATTGAGGGTCTGTCAGTTATGAGGATCTTTAGCTTTTATGGAAGATCAGCTTTAAAAAATCTTCCTCACAATATTACAAGTATGTTGAAATCTCACGAGCCCTGGTTTTCTGCCACAAACTTTCTTAAGCTTCAATTTGCTACTGTTACCTTATCTGCTATGTTGTTCTCTAAAAACGCAGGGTTCCTAATTTCAAAGTGTAACGTGCAAAAAACTTTTTTTTACGATAATAATTTAAATGAACTTAAACGACAGTACAGCAGCTTATGCTGGTCAACACATAAAATTATAGACCAGCACTAGTGGGGAATTACCAGTATAATAAACTGAAGAGTTATGATTCTATTTATTTTAGCTGCAGGTGGGGAAATACAAGAATATTTACAAGTAAGGTTCAACTGAAATGAACCTAAAGTTACACTGCTTAATGGAATATATTAGATGTGAACTCAGAATTTATTTCTATGCAAGCAAAGGGCTATTGGTTACCAGCAGAAAGAGCTGTTCAATAATATGTGTGCAGTATGTGAAAGAATAGTATCAAGTTTGTAAGTAAATAGTAAGTGCTTTTCAACACATTTTGAGGACATTAACACTCAGGCAAGTCGGCACATAAAGTTTGCTTGTTTATTTTTATTCTCTAGCCCCTTCATACTGCCTCCTGGCAGCCCTTTAAGTAAGCTTTAGTGCCCGGAAGATGATGTAACTTTTTCCTATCCCACTGGTTCCTGATCAGAAGTTATAACCAAGAGCTGTTCATGACAGCTAGGTCAGTGTGTTTGGAGCTCACAGGAAGTGCACCCTGAGCACACAACCATAAGCTTCGATGAATGCATTAGTGCATAGGCTGGGTCTTAAAAACATACTATTCCTTTTGCCACATGTATGCGTTATACAGTAGACAAGAGGTTAAAAACAGTAACGTGAACTACACCCTTGCAGGAAACATCAAAAGAAACACGAAACATCTAGTTTTTGGCTAACAGTTTTCCATACGTTTGGATCATCAGGACATTCAGTTTTCCATAGACTCTTCTTTGGCAACCGTAGCATTCCATAGTAAAATGCACTAAGGAACAATAGCCAGAAGCAATATAACACCAATCCATTTACACTGAAAGTGCTAATGAAGATAGGAGATGTATCTGAATAGAGCTGTTAAATTAAGGAGTACACTGGTCTGCAAGGACAACCTCTGGTGCCTACTAGACTGAGTGGGTACATTTAGAGACATCACAAAAATAAATAGAAAAGCAGAGTTAAGAAAATTAAGAGGGGTGTACCCAACTTCCAGCATGCAAGCAGCTCCTGCCTAAAGCTTCATCACTGCTAGGCAATCCTGGTCTCGATCCTGGTCAGCCATCCTGTGCATCAAGGTCTTTCCAGCCTATGATAATAACTGTTTTTCGCATCTGCCACAAATGATAAAGCTTGGGCAAAACACTTGGGCAAAACCCTCTAACACAATGGTAAAGCCTGCCATAATGGCAAAGCTTGGGCAAAACGTAAAAAAAAAATGCAGATGAATGTCTTGTGTACTTTGCTAGTTCAGTAGATCAAGGTGGCAGCAGCCCCATTGGCCATGGGGCTGATGGTAATTGCTCATGGGGTGGGGGGGAGTCATTTTCGACTCCTATAGAGGCACACACCATCTCGCCCTCTCCTGCACTAGATTATGCGGACTCTCCCCAGACAGAGGACAAACAACTACCCAGAGAACCAATGCTCGCACAGATTTTGCAGGTGATTTAACAATACCAGGCATCCCTGGCTATGCACATTGATCTACTCAGTGTAGATCTCTCTATTCTAAAGAATTATGGACACAAGATTTAGTACAGAAAATTCCAACGCAGAACAGCACATCAGAACTCTGGGAGATGATTTGCATTTCTAAAGCTTTAGGAGATGTAACTGCTGCTTCCAGTGCAAAGGCCGCCAAATTGGGGGACCAGGAAGACACCCTAATTGCCTTTCTGACTACTGCTGCTTTATACAGGACAACTGCCTTTTAAGTCAAGAGTGTTGTTTCCTTATTAGTGCTTATTACTAGTTTCCTTATTACTAGTTCCCCTCTAGTGTGTGCTACTAGAAAAGTAGTATAGGCAAAAACATTTGGCAGGCTCTAGGATTAAAACCTGAGTCACTGAGTCTGGGTCGTGGTTACTAGAGGCCAGAGATAGATGACTCATCCTGGCAGCTGTTTAGTGCCTCCCCCTGATATCTGGAATATTGGAGAATGTTCAAGAACTAGAGGAGCTGCCATGAATATTTATGGAAGCTCCCCAGAAGAGTGCTGACAGGGGACTGAGAAAAACCCACACAAGGGGAAGTCAGGTGGAAGATGGAGATGGAGTGCTGAGGAGAGTGAGCTGTTGGTGGCCCTTGAGGGACCCCTGCTGGGGGGGGGGGTTAGCTCGGGGTGGAGCTCAGGATAGTGGGCCTGGAAGTATCCTACAATAGGAGGCAACTGGAGGGATTCATGCCAGAAGAGGCAACAGGAAAGAGCAAGCAGAGACAGTGAGTAATATTGGCACAGTGCAGGCACAGTACAAGGGGAAAGGCTGTCAGCTGTAACAGTGCTCTTTGAAGACAGCGGTATGCTTTAGGTCTTCATACTTGCCCTGGGGAACCTTTATGGAAGTGTGCCAGTCAGGAAGGACTGGAGAAATATGGGTCAGTCAAGAAGGACTGGGTAAGTGTCGGCCATTCAGGAGGACTGGGGAAGCAAGCAGCCAGGTGGGCTGGTATCAGTGTCGGGCTCAGTGTCTACAGGAGGAGGGCAGAAGGAGATGATGTTCACTCCATATTGTACTACTTTATCCACAAAGGGACAGGATGTTCCCAGCCTGTAATAGGCAGTTGCTAACTTAACACTAAAGACTGTAAGTTCCAGTGCAAAAGCGCATATGTGAACAAAGTTTGTGCAGGAGGAAGGAAGAAGAGGATTTTCCGGTGTACATAGTGAAGTTCTGGACATTTTTCAAGTTGGGCAGGCCATAAATTCCCTACCCCAAGTTACCAATCCCTAATAAAACACCAAAAAATGCTGTGTGCCTGGTTGTGTAGCAGTGGGGAATACTAACTCAGCAGCTCCTACGTGGGGTGTGCCACATTAGTACCAGCAGCTCCCAGTCTATATTCTTCTCCTTGTACGTTGTGATGCTGTTTGTCCCTCCATCGGTATTGTACTGGATCCCTGACTTTTTCATTTGACAAACTATTGATGCTCCATATTGGCTTGCTTACAAGGTTAAGGAGGCAATCTTACATGCTGCCATGAATCTTCCAACAGTATATTATATTCCAGCATTGTGACCCCATTTCCTGCTGGGGCTTGTGCTGCTGGATACGCTGACTGCTCTCTCCCCGGACTAGATGAACAAAATATGGCTATAATCTGTGAGATTTTCTCATTTTATGTCCTTATTTAATTTCAATGGTATCCAGTCAGGGGGATTGACTGACCTACTACTTGCTGTAGGCAACTATGTGACAGATTATTGTTACAAATCAAATCTAAATCTGTGTATGTTTATCTGCCAAATGCAGAAATATTTTTCCCACTTCTTGTTTTGTGTTATGGGGCCAAAGGTCACAGTAATTTGGGACTGTAAATCAGGAGGGATGGGAAAGAGTTTTCCGTATGAATTTATACAGATGTTTATTGTTAATCTTTTTTTTGCATGCTTGTCTCTCTTTGGTATCTCTTCTCTGACATACTGCTGTATATTTATGTTGCCATGGACTCACTCTCAGTACTCCTAAGCAGTTATGGTTAAACATGTGCTACATCATTAAGGCATTTAAAATATTATCTTGGAATTTGCAGTGGATGGATTCTAGGATAAAAGATATTTGGTCGTCAAATACATCCAGCAATATTAACCCTGTATCATTTTTTTGCAGGATACCCACTTGTAAGGCTTGAAGACGATGGTCTTAAATTAAGTGTTTATTGCTCAGGTATTTTACTCCACCTATTTAAGTTATAGCAAAGGGGTGACAATTCCAGTGACATAGAGGCTACTACTTACTAAAGGTTCTGAATATATTTACACAATAAAATTTGTGAAGGAAAAACATTTTTTAGTTTTTAGATAGTGTGGAGAAGAATTAGAGCAACTGTCAGATTTTTACTGCTGTCTGTGCCCCCATTAGCAAAACTCATCCTCTCTATTTGTCCCATTTACCAGTATCACTGAATGCACGGATGCATGAATTCCAATGCTTTTTTTTTTAAGCACATGATTAGAGCCAGAGGTTCTAATAGTCTTCAAAAAAGGGTGGGCTCGGGATGCTGAGCATTCATATTGTCACACTGATTTTCCTCCCGGCCAATCAGGAAGCAGGTTCTAAGACCCATCACTTGTTTGGCTGAAAAGACAGACGATCCTATTGGCAACCTAGAAGAAGGAGGGAGGAGATGCACAGCCGCCATGAGGAAACACATGAAAAGCCGCCACCTGTCGCCTGGAGGGAAGCGCTGCCCACTTTATGGGGTAAGTGCAGGGCTGACCGACCGATCGACAGATTGATGGGGGTGTTTGCGATTGACCCAACTGACCCACCTAAGGGAGGGGGGTTTGCGGGTAACCCGACTGACCGGGGGAGAATGGCTGTGGGTGCATTGTTTGCCACCCCCCCTAAAATAACACCAGATATCCAGATATAATCTAGTTGAGATTATTTGGACATGTTTATTACATCTCCAGAACTACTTCCATATATTCAAAAGATCAAATACTTACATGAAGCCATCTCTGACCATTACTTGGTGTTAATGTCGCTGACTCTTGCCAGACATACTGTATAGGATATCACATGGGGATATTGAGTACATGATGGTGGCAAGATGATCAATTTGTCCTATATAGCCTTACCAGTATCCCAAAATAACTTGTTATATCAATCTCAATGCCTATTTGTATTTGAAGATAATAATGGTAGGTTCCTAGCATACCTATCCAGGTCTAAATACCCCTCAGGAGCCCAAAATTATTTTACACAAACCTTTCTTTCTTCCTACTTTAGCCCTGGTTCACACTGTTGTGTTTTGACATGCGATTTGACATGTCAAATCGGCAGCATGTGTCGGCAATAGCCAGCAATGGCACCATCCTAATCAGTGCGACACTGCATCTGCGTTAATCTTCATACTATTTCATGAGCATACATTCCTTTTACAGAAATGGACTTTTGACTCCTGATGATTTCTCTATGATGAAATTGGCACTATTAATCCCAACACCACACATTTTATATAGCTTACCAATCATTAGAGATGGTGGCTGCATTTGTATCACTCTCTTTTCACCTGGTGATCTGGCCAGTAACATACCTCCTGTGTTTGACTTCCCCCATTCTGTATAAAGGAGCACAGGGCCACCTTTGGACAGCAGCATTGTCATTTTGAGGGAGGGGAGTGTTAGGCCTCGTACACACGGGCAAGAATCTCATCAGGAAAAAACGTTGTTTTTCCCAACGAGATTCTTGACAAGAATCTCTTGCCGCCCGAGTGTACACACAGACCTTATAAAAGAACTGCGGTTCTCTTGAAAGGCAAGAATGCTGTGATGTCATCGCGTACGACGAGCATGCGCTCGTCACATTCAATGCCTTTTCCGCCATCTTGCTGCACCCTACCTATGTCTAGGAAGCTACCGTGCATGCGTCAAAGTCATTTTGAGCATGCACGGGTTTCCACGGCGACCAGGTAAGTATACACACTCTCGGGTTTCTCGGCAGGAAAACTGCCAAGAATCTCACGACAAGAAAATAGAGAACATGTTCTCTATTTTTCTCATCTAGATTCTGGGCAGTTTTCTTGTCGAGAATCCTGAAAGCCTCATACACACGCTCGGTATACTCTGCAACAAAGCTCTGCCAGCAGTTTTCTTGCTGGTTCTTGCCGAGTAAACCGAGCGTGTGTACGAGGTTTCAGACGTATTAACAGGTTAAGATATACTAACACATTAAAGCCAAACTCCAGCTCAACAGCAAACCGTTTTTTTTTCTTTCATCTAACTCATGTCTATGATTGGAGAAGGTCAAGACTAAAAGCAAAAAAACTTCCCATAAAGGAATGAGGAAGTATGGGACAACAACTTTAGTTTTCATTAACTACAGTCATCTCCTCTAGAGATAAGATACTCAGATTTAAATGCCTGTATATGATTTATAATACCACTAACAGATTGCACCTTACAGGGAAAGTACACACCTACAGTGTCAAAAATGCAGGACTGAAGTGGTTGATCTTGTTTATATGATATGCGCATTCACACGTGCCAGTCCCTTCTGCTCAGAGATTACTGCATTTTTTTCTGACAAGATATCCTTGCCTCATATTTGCAATTCAGTGAGATGCTTGCTTGGGAATTTTTTGCAGATGAGTATGCTAAAAATGAATAGCATTGACCTGGCAGAATTCAGATCCCCTCCACTCTAATCTTTCCAGGTGGCTATGATTGATTAACCAAGCTCGTTGACGTAGAAATTGTCCACAGTTTGAGAAATGTTGGCCAGTAAAGATAGCCTCATTACCTTCTGCAATTCAATTAAACAATCTTTCCAATGCTCTTATTGCCCCTTGATCCACTTTCCATAGGTTGCTGTATTTAATATCAAGCAATGCTATTAGTTATACCATTGTAGTTCACAAACAGTCCAATATAATGGGGTTAGCAAGAGACAATTCATTTTTCTATACATGATCAGGGCTGGATTTACTCCCTTTGCCGCCCCAAGGCCGGGTCCTTCAATGCCGCCCCCGCCTGTGCAGTACGGGGGGGACACTGAGAAGCTGGGGGGGGGGGGGTGCTGCTGCCGAATATGACATTGAGAGGCAGGGAGGGGTGTTGCTGCCAAAAATGACATTGTGCATTGGGGGGTGCTGCTGCCGAAAATGATAAAATTACATTGAGAACCATCACACCTCCTCTTCCCTCAGTTTTCTCTCCTCTCAGCCACAGTGCCGCCCCTGCACCCACTGCCACCCCGAGGCCTGGCCTTGTTGGCCTTGTCTGGAATTCGGCCCTGTGCATGATACCCATGCAACTGTTTTTGGTTACTACATGAGATGTTTGTGACTGTTGCAAAGTACTCTTTACACATATGCCTCCACTTTGGCACAGATTACTTGATGCAAGGCTTCAACTATATACTGTATGTATTTGTAATTATTGTGTACTAATTGTATGAGGCATATGAAAAGAAATTAAAATTACCCTTAAAAAAAAAAAAGAAAATGGAAGTTGTGAGTACAATGAGTATACTGAATATTTATTTGTGTGAGTTTTGCAATGTTTTTTTTTTTTAAAGAATGTAATATTCAACTTCTGCTGACTTAGTTCACTATTGTAGTAGAATTAGTCACCAATGCTCAGATACAACTTATATACCAAACTCACTGAACCCTTACCTTGTAAAAAGAGAAGTCTCCATACCTATAATAAATTAACTTATTTTTATATTCACTTCAAGCAACCGATTATTTGGAAGAAAAAGTCCTGTTTATTTAAAATAGAAGTTTTGGAATAAAAAAAAAAATCAGACCTACATACTCACCTACATAGGTGGATGCAACATCGGTCCGGTGCTGCATCTGTCCCCAGCCACCTCTGCACTGAGAACTGAGCGATCAAAAACTGCCGATTTCTCAGTTCTAGGTCTTGAGTAAGCAGAGAGCCAGTGACTGTCAGGCCTCGTACACACGACAAAGAAACTCCACAGAATCCATCAAGAAACTTGGTGGGAGAGCTTTTTTGCCCAGGAAACCAGTCATGTGTACGTTTTTCATCGAGGAAACCGCTGAGGAACTCGACGAGGAAAAAAGAGAACAAGTTCTCTTTTTCCTCGACGGAAGTCTCAATTTCCTCGTCGGGCTGGTTTTCGACGAGAAACTCGAGCGTGTGTATGCTAAGAAACCCTTGCATGCTCAGAATAAAGTATGAGACGGGAGTAAAAGTAGCATTTGTAATAGAGATAGCACATTTGTCACGCTGTAACAGACTGAAAAGTGCAAATCGTCTCCGACCAAACTTTTACTTAATACGCAGTAACATGAGATTAGCAAAAGCAGCCCCAAGGGTTGTGCCAGTGGAATCGAACTTCCCCTGCCGTTGTATGTGTTGTACGTCACCGCGTTTGAGAACGAGGAGATTTTGTCTTGACAGTGTGTACGCAAAGCAAGCTTGTCGAGTTCCTCGACAAGCCTAACTAGGGGAACTCTTTGAGGAAATATGATGTGTCTTTTCCGAAGAGTTCCTCGGTCGTGTGTACGAGGCCTTAGTCACCTACATTCTGCTTTATCCCTCCAGTGTTCACTGGAGCATCAGGCTATAGAGAGGGCATGAGTGGCTGGCTCAGCCCCCAGAAGCTCATTGACAGGCTGAGCCAGCTGCTCGTCCAGGCATCTAGATGGATCCCGACATTAAAGTCAGGATCGATTCAGAGCCTAGACAAACAGAGTGACGTCAGCCGACAATGGTCTTTAGCCCACTGTCAGCTGAAAATGGGTCACAGGAGTGCAGAACGAAGTGCACTCATTTGACCCACAGGAGAAGTAGGGCCAAAAGAGTTTGACCCTACTTCTCCTTTAATGTCTCTTGCACATGATAGGGAATTCAATTCAAAGTGAACACAATTTTACTTGGTTCATTATCATTCACTTAGCAAGTACTGTAAATTGCCTTTATTTCTTTAGAAAATCAATTCCAGAGTGTTGCACAGTATTACATACTGTGGCTATGGATGGGGACCAGATTGAAATCAGCACCTAAACATGGAAAACCAAAGTTTAAAATAGTTTTAGAGCATTGCAGACAGATCTTATCTAATATACTATAATAAATTAAGGATTCTTCTTTGAACATCCCCAGTTTTACTTTATATTTGTGAATTGTCTATGGCTCATTGGCTGTTGAATTTTTTTTATTGCTGTCTGTTCTTCTTTAATATTTAAGAAGAAAAAGGGTATAGATAAGGAGAAAGGGAATTTTAATTAAGAGTTCTGTGTCGCTATAGTTTGATATTTATGATGTATAGAAAAAAAAGCACAAGTTGAGTCATAAAAAGCCTTAAGATATCAGGTAATATAGTAGGATTGTATGACCATACTACCCAGAGGGCAGTCATTCAGCTGTCAGATAGTATCCACCTGAAACATCACAAGATTAAATCTGATAGGAATACACTACAAATATGTATTCTGAAAGCCTTGGGAACAATAGTAAAAAAGCATACTTTTCAAACCACACCAACTGAATTACAGTATATATTACAAAAGTCCCTGGTCAAGAAAGAATCTCCAAATTCCTTAAATTTTTTATAAAAAAAGTAGTAGATAACATACTGTATGGTCAATTTTAGAAGACAATTCTCTGATTGCCTAACAGCCCAACTTCAAGAATGGATTCTCCTACAGGTTCTAATATAATTAATACAAATCTAATTACTGTTTATATTTAGATAACAGAACAAAGTTACACTCCACAAAGAATGGGTATACCAGCAGGAGCCAAAGCATTGGGAACAGGGTCACAACCTACTGTATGTCACAATTTTTGGCCAAGGTCACTCGCTTTTTTTATTGAAAGGTTTGAGTAAAAAGACTCTCCAATCACACAGATTTTAAAATGACAATATGGCCAAAATAGAAAGTGATATATATATAATACAGGCTGTCAGTATTATTAACACAGCAGTCTTTGCTTTTCTGAGTAACATAACATAATTTTTTACAGTGTGATCCAACCAGTAAATCTGTTGGTTTTCAACTTTAAAGGAGCTGTAAAGGAAAAAAAAAATTATGCTGAAATGACTGTTTACAGGGTATAGAGACATAATAGTTAACTGATTCCTTTTAAAAACGATTAAAAATAGATAAAAATCAATCATATAATGTACTTGTAGTTTCAGGTTCGTTTTTGCATGTTATCCTGCCTCTGTGCTGTATAGAGCCATAGAGAAGTGATGGTTTGGAAAACGAAACTAGAAGCTCCCAGTACTGTGGTCCTCAGGAAACAGACAACCAGGAAGTGTCCAGAACAGAGCAGAATTACAGCAACATCAGGGAAAAAATGAACAATAAGGACATGAAACCAGGACTGCAGTAAAGTAAAGGAAGCTATTTACTGTAGCTAAAAAAAAAAAAATTCCTTTAGTGACCCTTTAACCTTCAAGCTGTCCAGAAAAAGTGTCAGTTAGAAGGTTAGATATACCACCGACAGGAGTGCTTACAATGGTCAGATTTTATTTATTCATGTGTTATTTATGTAAAACCCTTACCGCAAAAGAAAAAAGAAAACTAATACAGCCATCACATCCAATGATTGGAAAGTCTCAATACATTACATTATTTGATATTTGATGCTAGTATAACCTTTAATTAACATGTACAAAATGTATATACATTTAATGTACATAGATAACCCAGAGGGGAATGTTTTTTTTCAACAAAAGTGGAATCATGCGTTAAAGGGGTTTTAAAGGTACAATTTTTGTTCCCTAAATAGCTTTTACCTTAGTGCAGTCCTCCTTCACTTACCTCATTCTTCCATTTTGCTTTTAAATGTCCTTATTTCTTCTGAGAAATCCTCACTTCCTGTTCTTCTGTCTGTAACTCCACACAGTAATGCCACACTTTCTCCCTGGTGTGGAGTGTCGTGCTCGCCCCCTCCCTTGGACTACTGGAGAGTCAGGACGCTCTCTACGTTGCAGATAGAGAAAGGAGCTGCGTGTTAGTGGGCGTCCTGACACTCCTGTAGTCCAAGTAGGGGGCGAGCGCAACACTCCACACCAGGGAGAAAGCCTTGCATTACTCTATGGAGTTACAGACAGAAGAACAGGAAGTGAGGATTTCTCAGAAGAAATAAGGACATTTAAAAGCAAAATGGAAGGATGAGGTAAGTGAAGGAGAACTGCACTAAGGTAAAGGAAGCTATTGAGGAAAAAAAATTGTACCTTTACAACCCCTTTAAGGACAGGTTCAGTTTTGAATTAAATCTTCCAAGCCCCCTTCTTTAGCTCCTAACTTATTCTAATTTTGTGAAGTACCTTCCTGTACACATGTACCATTGTAGTAGGGTGGCATTCAAGTCTGACAAATTACTGCACAGGCAAGGGCATTGTCACAAAGATTTCTGAAAGGAGGATATAAACACCACAGGCGGCCACTGCTGTCAGGCATAAGTAATTAGGCATTTGGGAAGGGGGACAGTTAACTTAGAATAGATGGGTGGACTAGGAAAGAGGAAACTGTTATGATTAAGTTCTAAACTCAGCATGACAATTAGGGAATATAAAAATCGAATTCAGTTAACAAAGTAAATATTCACAGTGTGAATTTCCTTTACTTAGTAAATACGTTTTTCTTCTATATTTTTTTTCCTTTTACTTCCCAAGCATATGATTAGGTATTCAAAGTGAACACAACTTTCCCATATTTCAAGTTAATAAAACAAGACATCGAGTTTCAGCCCCAGTACGAATACAAGCCCACCCACTCTTTCCCAAACATCCTTTTAAAAAACTGTAAAAAATATGATTTCCACAGTCTTTTAGCCAGTCTTGCAACATTATGGGTCCTCTTCTTCCACAAGGACAGCAGGTGGTGGGCCTGGATTGTTACAATTACACCATTACAATGCATGACAGATATGGTGCTGCTCAAAGCCTCCTGCATATCATCCCACCGGCTCTCTTTCTTCTCCAGTTGCAGGTACTTCTACTACTATTAAGCCCAATTCAGGTGAAATGCATCAGAAGAGTATGGCCAGTGGGGCAGGGACTGTAGTTGAAGGTATGGCTCATTTTAAAACAGAGTACAGCCCAGGACTTGATAATTCAGTGGATGAACATTTGAATAACGCCCAGTCCCTCAGGAGTATGGTTGAACGAACCCGAACTGTAGAGTTCGGGTTCGTACCGGACTTTTGGGTTTTCGGTACCCAGACCCGGACAATTTGCTGTAAGTTCGGGTTCGGGTCTGGCGTTCGGCAATGTAATAGCACGCTGCCAATCACCATTTGTTTCACTCGTGTGACCTAGAAAACATCACAGCCATGCCTACTAATGGCATGGCTGTGATTGGCCAGTGCAGCATGTGACCCAGCATGTGACCCAGCCTCTATATAAGCTAGAGGCACATAGCACATCTTGTCACTCTGCTTTAGATAGGGTAGGGAAAGGCTGCTGCTGCTGATCTGATCTGAGGGAGAGAATTAGATAGGAGTCAGACTGTCCTGCTTCAGAAATCATATTACACCAGCGCTGCATATGTTCCTGTGAGATACTCTGCATTAGATACTTTAGGGAAAGGTTCCTGATTGTGCTTATAGGGACAGAAATATATAGGAGTCAGTCCTGCTTCACAAATCAAATTGCAGCAGCACTGCATATGTTCCTGTGAGATACTCTGCATATTGCACCAGCACTGCATATGTTCCTGTGAGATACTCTGCATTAGATACTTTAGGGAAAGGTTCCTGATTGTGCTTTTTATAGGGACAGAAATATATAGGAGTCAGTCCTGCTTCAGAAATCAAATTACACCAGCACTGCATATGTTACTGTGAGATACACCCTTTACATACTTTTCTTCTATTGTGCTATTCAAAAAACATCCATTTAGGGCAAAAAAATAAAAAATTTGCAGTGTTTCCTCCAGTGTTTGCAGTTTTTCCTCCATATCTGTACATAGTTACATAGTTAGTCAGGTTGAAAAAAGACACAAGTCCATCCAGTTCAACCACAAAAAATAAAAAAACAAAATAAAAAACACAGTAAAATCCTATATACTATATACTCCATACTCACAGTTGATCCAGAGGAAGGCAAAAAACCCCAGCAGAGCATGATCCAATTTGCTACAGCAGGGGAAAAAATTCCTTCCTGATCCCCCGAGAGGCAATAGGATTTACCCTGGATCAACTTTACCTACAAATCTTAGTACTCAGTTATATTCTGTACATTTAGGAAAGAATCCAGGCCTTTCTTAAAGCAATCTACTGAGCTGGCCAGAACCACATTTTCACAGCTCTTACTGTGAAAAAACCTTTCCGTATTTGGAGGTGAAATCTCTTTTCCTCTAGACGTAAAGAGTGCCCCCTTGTCCTCAGTGTTGACCGTAAAGTGAATAACTCAACACCAAGTTCACTGTATGGACCTCTTATATATTTATACATGGAGATCATATCCCCCTTATTCTCCTCTTCTCAAGAGTGAATAAATGTAGTTCTTCTAATCTTTCCTCATAGCTGAGCTCCTCCATGCCTCTTATCAGTTTGGTTGCCCTTCTCTGCACTTTCTCCAGTTCTCCGATGTCCTTTTTGAGAACTGGTGCCCAAAACTGAACTGCATATTCCAGATGAGGTCTTACTAATGATTTGTACAGGGGCAAAATTATATCTCTGTCTCTGGAGTACGTGTGAGATAAACAATTTAGCTAGTGTTCTTCTATTGTTCTATTCAACAAACACCCATTTAGGGCAAACAAATATATTTTGCAGTGTTTCCTCCAGTGTTTTTTTTATGTTATTTTAAGTTATTTCCCTATCCACATTTATTTGCAGAGTACTTGCCATGGTCTTACCAATATTTTGCTGCCATGTGCAGCCCTCTAGCCCTTTCCATTAGTGTTTTAGAGACATTTTAGTACTGAAAAGTTTGTATCCCCATTGACTTCAATGGGGTTCGGGGGCAAGTTCGGGTCAAGTTCGGGTCCCGAACCCGGACTTTTTTCCGAAGTTCGGCCGAATCCGTAGAACACGAACATCCAGGTGTCCGCTCAACTCTACTCAGGAGGGTGTGTCAACAGGCTTAGCTCATAGGAAATAGGTTAAATAACACTTAATGTAGTTTAGCCTGCAGAAGATTGGTAAATGACAGTGGGAAAAGCAGGGGGATAGTGCTGGAGCATTAAACGGTACTTATACCTTGGCCAAAATGTGTGCTTTATGCAAGAGTGGGGACAGCTCTCTGGTAATAATCAGGTTCTTCTTAAGTAACACAGAGGCTGCCAGACACAAGCACAGTTCCACGAACACTGACAATATAGTCTCAGAATGGATATGTCTTTTCCTATTTATTGCTGAAGAAACTAAACAGGAAAGGGGATTAGCGTCACAGAATACTCCAAAATATTAATAGCAATCAATGGGAGGACACATGCTTATTGGAACCCCACCCTGGTGAGGTAAGAACACGCTAGAAAGGCCTCCCAAACTTTTATCTCTTCCTCACCCACCTTCTGAATTTCTCTTTCCAGGCATTGGCTGGGGCATGATAAATATACAGGTCATTTGCCTCCCCACCCCCTAACCCTACATTCTGGAAGCTTCTTCCAGAAGCAAGTGGGAGAAATCAAACACCCAGATCAGGGAACCCTGACCAGACAAAAACAATCAATTGCTGCACCATTGATTACAGTAAAGCCACAAACTAAATCTAACCTAGAAGCATAACTAGGGGAGGGTGCTACATTGAATACTGAAGTTCTACTTTATTTTGATCTTTCTGATATACATACTTCTTCTGGATCAAGGTCCCCGACAGTACCGAGTCCAAAGGGTCAGTATATTAGCCATATAAATAGCCGAAGGTGCTTTGCAATGGCAGTCTCTGCATTTACCTTTAGAAAGGGCAACTTTAACAAATTGTACCAGGCAAACATTCAGGGGATATTTAGGTGACCACAGAAAGAGTTGTATTATTGGTGGGGCACAAATTATCACATTTAGGTTTATAGCCAATTAATTACATCCATAAATCATTTAACACGTTACAGTGCGGCACAATGTGGGTAATATTGTAGTTCTATGACTTATAGACAGAGTTTGAAAGAAAGCTGAACAATTATCTTGTTATTAAAGGATTGTTCTCTGAGTTATTTACCCTTAGAATAAGGATCTATACACAGCATCTCTGAAATAGTACTTAGTTAAAGTAATGTGCTATATTCTTTGATTAATCACCCTATTACTTCTCTATGTGTGTTTGCAATTACTGATAGCAAATGTCTTTGGAGAGAAACAAGGTGTTTTGTTTACAGGAATATTTCACTCGCTAATCTGCACTGACTCAACCACTTTTCTCTTGGAAAGGTACTGACATTAGAGTTTCATTCATTAATGAAGCTTAAATCCATACTAACAAAACATCCTTCACCTGCTGGCTGTTATAATTATGATGCAGGCATTGTTTGTATTACAAAGACAGCCTTGTAATCTTTGATACTGTCAAAACTGGAAGTGTGCTTGTTACGTCTAGATTCAGCAAAAGTACATATTTTTTTTTATTAAAGATTTTATTATTATTTTTTTTTATAATTTCTGTTTAAAGATGTTTAGTTTTAAAGAGGATTGTTGCTAATGTAACCCTATTCCCCATTAAAATATAACATATATTTGTAATTCCATGTCACTTGCCACGCAGAACAGATGTAAGTTCTGCTTTATGTGATCTCTATATATGGTTAGTTTTTAGACACGTGCGTACAGTGACAATGGCTTTAATTTATTTTAAGTCTTTTATTTCAAGAAAAACTATGTTTAATAAATACATACATACATTAATACATATAAAAAACATTTGTAAAGCAGAAATGAAATTAATGCCTTATATATACAGAAAAAAAATTCAAGGAAATGTAAACTCACATTTTAATAGAAAAGCACTTTTTCCATAATGAGATGCCGGAATGTTGTTTTCTAGACTTGAATGGTTGAGTGCAGCTTCACTGACTCTAAAATTCTGTTACTCATGGTTGACCCTTGGTAATATGCAACCTCTTTGACCAATACTTAGGCATAAGAGGCGTCAAGAAGTGATAAAGAGCTTCATTCTTTGAGTTATGTTAGGCATTTACAAAAGAACGTTCTTTGAGTTTTATGAATCTTTATATGTCCTCTAGAAGACACCTGAACCTATGAGAAGACCACTGCAGTTCCATGGTATTACATGCCAGTGGCAGGTAACTGACTTCAAGATTAGTTCTACGTTGATCCTGTCACAGCAAGTGTTGTTTACTTACATCAACTTGTGACATAATTTACTGCACTGCACCAGTAGCTATTTGTTGCACCTCATTACAAGCTTATCTGAATTTGGAGATGTAAACTCTAGCTAGTAAAGGCAAAATTGACACTACAACTCTTGGTTATAGAAGACTTTGCAGAAGAACCAAATGCACATAAACACATGACATAAGTTAGCTATCAGGTCTAGTAGCAGTACAAAATATATTGTTAAATTTGTAGATCATAGGGTGGATTTACTAAAACTGTAGAGTGCAACATATGGTGCATATCTGCATAGAAACCAATTAGCTTCCAGTTTATTTTTGTCAAAGTTTAATTGAACAATCTGAAGTTAGAAGCTGATTTTCCACGCTCCAGGTTTAACAAATCAATCCCTGTGTGTCCTATAGGGGTATGCCTGTAGCTGACTGATTTTTCATTTGGTTTAAAACAGTGGTAGCACACCCGTCTCTCTTTCTTCTAGAGTGCCACTAATTTATTACCCCCCTCCTTATCATGTTTAACTGTCTTACTGATTGCTTGGTTATTTAGTATTAATATTGCCCTCTTGACTGGCTGGACAATGGACACTCTCTGCATTGAATCGGCATATTCTACTCTTGCTATGTAGCTCTTTAATTATTTTTTATTTTCCTACTCTTAAAATGTTATGTATACGCTTTTTATACGAATGCCATGTTTAGACTGATTATTTCCCATTAGTGGGGTGGATTCATCCAAGACCCTTTGACATTTATGGAAGGCCAATTGGTGAATGTCGACTGGATACTCCCCAGCCACATAGGAATTATTATGTGTTATCTACACTCTTAATCCAGTTATTGTTGATTTATCCATAGTTTGTTACATCTTTTTTCCCACTGTCTTTGGGTACATCAGTTTCAGTTTATGGGCACAACTGTATGACGATCTTCTCTACACTTCTCTACGTCTATAATCTTTCTACTTGTAACACAGCTTACCCAGCGTTCACTACAACTAGAAGACAGTGGGGCAGATCCACAGAGATCTGCACCCGCGCAGCGTATCAGAGATACGATACGCCGCCGTAACTTACTTGTCCTTGGTTCGAATCCATAAAGATTTTGCGCCGTAAGATACGGCGGCGTAGTCTATCTCTGGCGGCGTAACGGCGCGTAATTCAAAACGGCGATTAGGGGGCGTGTTTCATTTAAATGAATCGCGTCCCCGCGCCGAATGAACTGCGCATGCGCCGCCCCTAAATTTCCCGCCGTGCATTGCGCTAAATGACGTCGCAAGGACGTCATTTTTTTTAACATAGACATGAATTACGTCCATCCCGATTCACGGACGACTTACGCAAAAAAATAAATACATTTCAAAATAAACGCGGGAACGACGGCCATAGTTAACATGGCAGGTCTAACTATATGCCACGAAACAGCAGCTTTAACTATATGCCGGAAAAAGGCGACTAGAGACGACGAAAAAGAATGCGACGGCCGCTCGTATGTTCGTGGATCGTCGGAAATAGCTAATTTGCTTACTCGACGCGGAAAACGACAGGAACGCCACCCAGCAGACGCCAAAGAATTGCATCTTAGATCCGAAGGCTACGAAGACGTACGCCTGTCGGATATAAGCCAGATGCCGTCGTATCTTGTTTTGAGGATTCAAAACAACGATACGACGCGGGAAATTTGAAAGTACGCCGGCGTATCAGTAGATACGCCGGCGTACTCTCTCTGTGGATCTGCCCCACTATGTCCCCATATTATTGCACTACTCCGTCCCAACCTTTGGGATTGATAGTAACTTAACATCACACATTTTCTACGTATTCCCTTACACTGTCACCCCTGCACCTAATGTATGCTCATAATCTTTTTTCACTTTCTCTTACTCACATTAGCCATTACTAGCTCCTTATTAATTTGTATTTCTTAAGGGGTTAACATAATCCCAGTTTGGGCCCAGGGGTATTGAGGATGCCATTTATGGTGGTCCCCTGATACCCTGTCACTCCAGCCTCTCAATTAATTATATATATTCCTTTATTATTCCCTTACCTTACCCCTTTCCTTACCTCAATGCTCACTCCCTTCACTTGGCTGTGGTTCATAGATACCCTGTCTTTCTATCCTGCCCTGCTCCCTAGGTTCCCCTACTGTCCTGCATTTGTCAATCATGGGACAATATTCTAGGTCACCATAAATTTGCAATCTTCTTTGTGGGACCTACTCCCCCACTTATTATTGTTACCTTTGTATTTTCATATTGTCATTATTTATGTTCTAATTACTTTTATATTTAGCTACCCTGTGGGCAATTGGTATGGTCCCTGGCTGCCTGTGTCCTTCATCTGCGGTGGACTTGTGTTTCCCCTGGTGGGGGTGCTACTCCCTTCCTTTTCTTTCTCCCCCACTTCTATCACTATGTGGTTCACTCCACTTTCCTTCCTTTTCCTTTTCTTTTCCAAAAAACCCTTCCCCCTCCTCTTTCTCCCCTCCTTCTCCTTTCCCCCCTTCCCCCCCCTTTTCTTCTTCCTCTTCCCCCCCTTTTTCCCCCTTTCCTCCCCCCCTCTCCTCTCAAACCCCCCTCTTTTCTTCCCTCTTCCCCCCCCTATTCTTGCCATGGTATGGGTCCCATGGGGTTTACACATCTTATGTCTATATCTACAGTTCCACGACCAAAACACCCCCTTGTCCACCGCGGGGGGAACCATTCGGGCCGCCCGGCTCCGCGCCTTAGCAAATTGCTCACTGGGTAAACAATTACTGTTCTTATGCTCTACATACCCTATTGCTGAATCATACTACATGTTCTTATTGTATTATTCAATTTTTTAGATTGGTTTTCCTGATGAAGCGGTATTCCTGCGAAACCTTCACCAATCGTTGATGTGTACATCTGTTTGTTTTGCATTTTTATTTATAATAAATCTTTTTATACAATTATGTTTATTGTGTTCTATCAGTACCGAGATAGCCCCTTCATTCAACTGGGTGGGCAGTCTCAGACCTAGTCTCAGCAACTATTCCCCTGTCCCCACCCTACCTCTTTTCCATTTCAAACTGGGATGATGGTACGTTTTTACTCTTTATTATCATTTTTTATATGAGGCTATACTCGCATTCAGTTCATATGTTGCATTAAGGCACCATTTATTATAAATGGGCTGCCAATGCACCACAACAGATGGAAAATATACCGACCCTTTTTTTAGCAACATACATATATACTGGGTGTTGTGGCCTGCTGTGGTACTATGTGCTCCATTGTACAATGGGCAAGAGTACGATTCAGAATGAGCAGATATGTTGCTGTACATTGCAAAAATGTGCATTAATGTGCATTCTAGAGCAAATTTGTTCAACTGTGAATGAGTCCTAAAATATATCTCTCCCACCTAAAAAGCCATATAGACAAGCTTGCATACACTCATTGTCAAACAATGTTAACCACTTAACCCCTGGACCATTTTGCTGGTCAAAGACCGGGCCACTTTTTGCGATTCGGCACTGCGTCACTTTAACTGACAATTGTGCAGTCGTGCAACGTGGCTCCCAAACAAAATTGACGTCCTTTTTTCCCCCACAAATAGAGCTTTCTTTTGGTGGTATTTGATCACCTCTGCAGTTTTTTTTTTTTGCGCTATAAACAAAAATAGAGTGACAATTTTGAAAAATATTCAATATTTTTTACTTTTTGCTATAATAAATATCCCCAAAAATATCAGACACGTTTGACACATTTTTGGGACCATTGTCATTTTTACAGCCATCAGTGCCATAAAAATGCACTGATTACTGTGAAAATTACACTGGTAGTGAAGGGGTTAACCACTAGGTGGCACTGTAGGGGTTAAGTGTACCCTTGGGAGTGCTTCTTACTGTAGGGGGGATGGGCTGTGTGTGACAAGACAGTGATTACAGAAGGCTGTGATCACTGTCATCGTCACTAGGCAGAGCAGGAAGATGCTTGTTTACATCAGCATCTCCCCGTTCTTCCTCACTGTGAGGCGATCGTGGGTATCCCTGCAGCGATCAAATCAATCAACCCGCGTCCACAATGCCACTTCCTTAAAGGGTACGTCCTTTTGCCCAAGAGTGGCATTCTGTCGACGTATAAGTGCGTGCGGCGGTCGGCAAGTGGTTAACGTGACTATAAAACCTACAAAACAATGCTCTGGTGTTCTCTGACACTAAACTGCCAATTGATATCAGTAAACTGTAGAAAACTGATTTCATCCTCTTAGAGCATATGAACATTCCTTTAGATTGTAAGCTCTAACAAGCCGGGCCCTCTGATTCCTCCTGTGTTTAATTTTTTGTAACTGCCCTCAGATTGTAAAGCGCTGCTCAAACTGTTGGCGGTATATAAACCTTGTATAATAATAATAATAATAATAACATAAACAGACAAATGACACATGGCTAGTGTAGATTAAAGGATGTTTGAGTCTAAATTTGTGTCTTTTACCCTTATAACTGAACTTGCTGGTGCCCCCTCACCCTCATACTCCAGACAAACAACACTGCCCAAAATTCATATTGTTCACCAGCCTTTTACCTAAAGAAAGCTCAGTTAAGCCTATCTGTTGGGGTTTGCATTATTTAAGAGCTAGCCCCATTATTTCATTGGGATTAGGCAACAGATATGTATATAAGTACTTTAACATTTAGTGACAACTTAAATTAATGACTACTGTGTATAGTGTACTTGTGTAAATTTCTAAGCTACCACAATGTGCTAACAAAATGAGAACAAAACAACAGACTCTTATTTCAAACTAATAAATCTTTGTGATTGACAGGCAAATGCTTGTTTTAGTATTCTTGCTTATTTGAATGTATAATGTGGACTGTTCGGATCGTAGCTGATTCAGAAGAGCAAGCAGTGTGTTAAGTACCATTCATTAACGAGACTCATTAAATATGTCAATCTCTCTGCACATAGATGATCACACTGAAATGGAACAAATATGCAATAAAGTTTCACATTTTCAAAGTAATAACTTTGGCAGGGAATTTGGCATTTACTTTTCCATTTCTTCATCTTTCAAAATAGCCTTTTACAGAATGGCTATGAATCTCAGATAGGCCCTCTCTAAAAAGTATAGTGTCTGCATACCTCCCAACTTTAGAACTTGAGAAAGTGGGATGCTGTAACAAAGGAAATGAGCAAACACATTTAAATGTTTAATTCCATTAACACATTGGGCCAGATTCTCAAAGGCGTTACGACGGCGCAACACCATTAGCGCCGTTGTAACTCCTCATCTGACCCCGGGTATCTATGCGACTGATTCTCAGAATCAGTTGCGCATAGATAACCATTAGATCTGAAATGCGTAAGGCTGTTACGCTGTCAGATCTTAAAAGTAATTTGTTTTCCCGCCGCTAGGTGTCGCATCGTCGTTTTCCCCGTCGTCTATGCAAATGAGGTAAGTACGCGAGATTCCCGAACCTACGCGCGTCCGACGCTGAGAATTTACGTCGTTTCCGTAGCGTACGCGACGCGTAAGGTTGCCCCTGCTATTAGCTATTAGCAGGGGCAACCAATGTTAACTATGGCCGTCGTTTCCGCGTCGAAGTTTTAAAAAAATACGTCGTTTGCGTAAGACGTCCGTGAATGGCGCTGGACGCCATTTACGTAAACGTCTAAGCAAATGATGTCGGGGCGACGTCATTTAGCGCAATGCACGTCGGGTAATTTACCCGACGGAGCATGCGCAGTACGCTCGGCGCGGGAGCGCGCCTAATTTAAATGGTGCCCGCCCCATTTGAATTGGGCGGGCTTGCGCCGAGCGAATTAACGATACACCGCCGCAAGTTTACAGGTAAGTGTTCTGAGAATCAGGATGTAAACCTGTAAACCTGCGGCGGTGTAGCGTACAGCACATACATTACGCTGCCCAGGAGCAACGTTAATGTATGAGAATCTGGCCCATTATATCCAGGCCCGAAGAAGGCCTCCGTCTTCTTCTATTTACAGATGATAGGGTCTTCCTTCCAGTGTTGTTATTGTCTACATGACATGGAGACTAATTTTTTTTTGCTGTTCAGCAATGGAGGTCTCTCAGGATGCAGAAGATATATCTCAGGGGTGATGTCAGTGCAGAAGAATCAATAAAGACCAGCCATGTGGGCACATTTACAGCGCTGGACTACCAGTCTCTCATCAGAAAACAGAGCTGATGAGGAATTTGGATGAAAGACTAAAGCCTCGTACACACGCACGTTTTCTCAGCAAGAACCAGCAAGAAAATTGCTGGCAGAGCTTTCTTTGCCGAGTAAACCGTGTGTGTGTACGAGGCTTTCAGGTTTCTTGTCAAGAAAACTGCCCAAAAGAGAACCTGCTCTCTATTTTCTAGTTGTGATTCTCGGCAGTGTTTTCCTGCCGAGAAACCCGAGAGTGTATATACTTACCCGTTGGTGTGGAAACCCGCCTATGCTCGAAATGACTTTGATGCATGCGCGGTAGCTTCCAAGACATAGGTAGGGTGTAGCAAGATGGCGGCGACGGCATCGAATGTGACGACAGTTCTTTTGAATGAAGTATCTTAGGCCTCGTACACACGACCAGTTTCCTCGGCAGAATCCATCAAGAAACTTGGTGGGAGAGTTTTTTTGCAGAGGAAACTGGTCGTGTGTACATTTTTCATCGAGGAAACTGTCGAGGAACTCGTCGAGCCAAAAAGAGAGCATGTTCTCCTTTTCCTCGACGGGAATGGAGAAAATTGGCTCGTCGAGTTCCTCGACAAGCCTAACAAGAACTCGACGAGGAAAACGATGTGTTTTGCCCGCCGAGTTCCTCAGTCGTGTGTATGAGGCCTTACACTCGGCCGCCAAGAGATTCTTGCCAAGAATCTCGCCAGGAAAAACAAGGGCTACAGGGCTTCAGGTGAGTATATTCTGCTTAACAAGAAAATAAAAAAACGTGCAGGATGAATGAGAGATGGACACTAAAGTGTATCACCACTTTTGCAGTCACTTTGAGAAATTCCCACTATGTAATTTATGTGTTCATGATGCCACAGCATACCTAAAATGAATTTAAATTTATATTTCTTTCCTTTCTAGGTGTTTCTTTGAAGCAGATTTACATAAAACTCTATAGATACATTGAAAGTGTCCCCGGACCTCTTTTTAACATAGTATAAAAGGGTTAAGCTAGGTAGAGTTTTTAAGAAAGTAAAAGGGTAAGCAGCAATTTTTTAAAAATGTTAAGTTATGCAATATGAATGAAAACATGTAACAAATATAAAATAAATGTTATCTAAATTTGGCTGCAAAATATGGAAGTACACTTTATAGAAGAACTTCATTAAAACAGTGAGCAATCAAAAAACTGGTAAGACAAAAAACAGCTTTCCTGGTGCCTCCATGGCAGCATACCAATGGTTGTGGCTCCGCCCTCGTCCAACCCACAGGACCACGTAACTCTATAAAAGAAAGAGCTACTCCCCCCCTCAGGCATTCTTTTTTCTGTCCTCATCCCTGCAGGATCACAGATCAGCCCTGCCTCACCGTCATATGGTGTAACCATTGCAGGTTCATGCTCTCCTGCAGTATGGAGTCCCATTACTTGGACTGCTAAATGCCTCACATAAGTATGGGAGCCCGTTTTTCTGTGGATCTTTTTGGGGCCCGTCTAAAAACATCCAGGAGCATCTCCTTCTCCTCTGTGGCTTTTGGCTGGCTATTTTGGGGCAAGACAACACAAGGTACCTTTTAGAGCCTACAATAGCATTTCAATGTTTTTTGCCTCACCCTCTTCATGTCTGCTGACATTTCATCCATGTGCACCTGATTTTGAATCCATGTGCACCTGATTTTGAATCCATGTGCACCTGATTTTGAATCCATGTGCACCTGACAGTGCATCCATGTGCATCAATGTGCACCCGACAGTGCATCCATGTAC
Source organism: Rana temporaria (assembly GCF_905171775.1). Classification (NCBI taxonomy): domain Eukaryota; kingdom Metazoa; phylum Chordata; class Amphibia; order Anura; family Ranidae; genus Rana; species Rana temporaria. Next base: position 440,518,684 of record NC_053489.1, on the reverse strand, counting down.
ACCTGACAGTGCATCCATGTGCACCTAGAAGTGCATCCATGTGCACCTGACAGTTCATCCATGTGCGCCTGATGCCTCTTCCATGTGTAACTGGCACTACCTGTGCGCCTGACACTGCCTTCATGTGCACTTAACACTGCATACATGTACACCTGACACTGTCCTGTGTCACCTGACACTGCCTACACGTGTATCTAACACTGCGTCCATATGTACCTGGTGCTGTCTCCATGTCTAACACTGCAACTATGTGTACTGGCGCTGCCTCCATGTGCACCTATCACTGCATACATGTACACTTGACGCTATCCTTGTGTGCGCCTGACACTGCCTCCATGTGCGCCTGGTGCTACCCCCATGTGTGTGTGCCGGAATGTCACCCTCCTGTAGGTTCATTTCTGGGAGCCGTTAGTGGCCTGATTCTGCCGCCGGGTGCGTTGCCATTTCCTTCCCCCTCTCTTCCTGTGTGTGTGTGCGGGCGCTTCGCGCGCGTGTCCCAACACAGCTTCATCATCTCGGAGGGGCGGAGTCACAGCGGAACGTCACGGCGCATGCGCAGTAACCTTTCTGAGGCTGAGCGGTGGCCATTTTGGTACACCCTGGCCGAGATTGTCTGTCTGTCTTAGATTAATGGCTAATTTAAGTCTGACAGAAAAAATACATCTTTAGGTGTCTGCTTCCCCTTCACCTCCCTCTTATAGAGCTTAACCAATATACTGATGATGTGTAGGTGTGTATGTATGTGTATGTGTATCTATGTGTATGTGTTTACATGTGGGTATATATACATATGTGTATACGGTATATATTAATAGTGTTATTTATGCCTTCCTATACTTTACGTAATTAGATTTAATCTTAGTCCTAGCCGCTCTGATATACAATGCTGCATCAATAAAGATCCTCAACATACCGCTAGGTAAGGGCTGCAACATAACAGGTAAGTTCCTTCACCGCCTCCTTTACAACCTTTGGTTGTCAGTGACAATAAAGAGTTGTACCCCCCTTAAGGATCAGAGGATCATTGATAGTCAGTGGCAGTAAAATCCCCCTGCAGCATCAGTGCACAATAGAAACTTACCAGACTGCTATTTCCTGTTAAGGTAATTGCTGCCGAAACTATACATTTACTGTCAGGCAGAAGATTACATCACCTGACCTTGCTGACATAGATGCAGAAGGTTCTGGTATGGATTTTGAGGGGGACCCCTACGCCATTTATTTTTAAATTTGGCGCAGGGTTCCCCTTAATATCCATACCAGACCTGAAGGGCCTGGTAATAGAATTTGGGGGGACCTCCCCCTTTTTTTTTGCTTCGGGGTTCCCCTTAATATTCATACCCGACCCAAAGGGCCTGGTAATGGACTGGGGGGAACCTATGTCGTTTTTTTTCAATTACTTATATCTGTATTGCTAAGCACGGGAAACATGCGCTACTTTACAGGCATGCTATAGACACCCCCCAGGTATGAAATTTAAAGGAATATTTCACTTTTATTGTTTCACTTTAAGCATTATTAAAATCACTGCTCCCAAAAACACCTGCTGTTTTTAAAACTTTTTTTTGCATTGATACATGTCACCTGGGGCAGGACCCAGGTCCCCAAACACTTTTTATGACAATAACTTGCATATTAACCTTTAAAATTAGTACTTTTGATTTTTCATGTTTGTATCCTATAGACTTTAGCTGTGTTTGTGTGTTTGAACAATTTTTTTGCCTGTTCGCATGTTCTGCTGCGAACCAAACCGGTCCCTAGTATCAAGCAGTCTTTGGAATTAATGGTCATCTAATGCATTGGTGTTTGGTGACCAATAAGTTGCCCAAGAAGAGCATTTGATGTCCTGGTGATTCCTATGACTGCTGTCTTATAATATGCAGTCCCAGAATCACAAATGTACTAAAAATTTATCTTTCCCCCTCATCGAAATAGTGCACACTGCAACAATTTTGTTAACATTTTGTGACCCTAAATTAACCATAGAGAAATCAGTGATGGCAGCCAGAAAGCTGGTCTATTTGCAGTGACAAGACCTATAGTGTCCCTAACAGCAAAGAAATAACCTAAAAGTCAAATATCAGTGAATCTTTAAAGAATATCACATTTCTGCGAATCCCAGTAGAGTTCAACACTTTATGAACATACAAGACAACACCTTTACACTTTGGACATCAACACTTCTTCAGCACTCCAGCATCCTCACTGTGCCTGCATACTCTAAGTTAGTAAGTAAGTTGTACTTTGAACAAAATTATGTTTTTTTTCTCTACCAGGGCAAAATATGTACACAATTATTGCAAAAGAAAAAAGAAAACATTTATTCTGTTAATTGTATCTGGTTAATATTCAGAATAGTTTTTAGTAAATGCATGTATTTTTTTATGAGCCTT